>NW_027223330.1:3734200-3858841 GCF_030449975.1 Polyergus mexicanus
GGACCCGTATAACGCGCGTAGAGGTTTTTTTTACTCACATATTGGCTGGCTTATGCTTCGCAAACATCCGGACGTTATCAGGAAGGGTGCCACGGTCGACACGAGCGATCTCGTTCGAGATCCTCTCGTGGTCTTTCAAAAAAAGTATGATATAGACACAGTCTGTTCTTACGGAAGCAAATTGGATACATATTATTTTGTTCGCTTGATTTTATTGATATTGTCTCTTTTATTCACATCTTTTTTTAGATGGTACCTATATTTGGCGTTATTTTTATCTTTTGTCGTGTCAACTATAGTACCTTGGTTGGGATGGGGTGAGAATTTCTGGTATGCGTGGCAGTGGACTGTTACCAAATATTGCATAAACTTAAATATCACTTGGTCGGTGAATTCTGCGGCTTGCATGTGGGGTGTAAAACCATTTGATAAGTACGCACTTGTACTGTATGCGACTCATTATATGCAAACGTGTGCTTCGTGTCTTTGTTTAGAAATATTTATTTTATAGATCAATCACCCCCACCGACAATGCTGGTGTCTCTTTCTTAACGCTTGGCGAAGGATGGCACAACTATCATCACGTCTTTCCTTGGGATTACAAAGCAGGAGAGTTTGGAAATTATTGGCTCAATTTCACCGCAACTTTTATCGACCTCTGCGCTTATCTAGGTTTAGCTTATGATTTAAAAACTGCATCAGCCGATACGGTAAAGAAACGTGTTCTTCGAAGTAGCGAAATGAGTTACTAATTAATCTAATAAAATTAAATATTACGCCAATCAACTTTTAATCTTTAAGATAAATTTTCTTAAAAGCGAAATTTTGTAAAAAATTTACTTTACATTTTTTGTTTATTTTTAAGTACAGATTTTCTCACATTCGTAATATTGGCAACGATGTCACTTATCAAATCATGTTGATACTTTTCGTGACGTACATACTCGTATAATCATAAACATCATCTGTTTACTTTTAAAACCGACGTAATATGGAAAGCTATTTTATAAATTGCTTTATTACACATCATCGGAATTTATGCTAATTGCAAATATTTTAATTGAAAATATTTGTGCATTCGGCGAGTAATAGCAATTAAGAAAGACACACGAGAGAGAGAGAGAGAGAGAGAGAGAGAGAGAGAGAGAACAGATACCCTCTATAGTAATAAACAGAAGAACTGTTGCGGAAATTTGTCAACATCTCGATAAATCGAGATCTTTCTAGAAAGATTTTTCTAGTTTCAGATGCTCGTACATATAATTACAGCTGCAAATATTAAATTAATTCAACGAATTAGTGTCAGAAAGTAGTGCGTTCGCTCCTTAGCTCCTCGTCGTTGTCTTCTGAACTGCAACCGTTCTGTTGTTCGCGGGACATTCGGTTGCTCCAAAAAATTTATGTAAACAACTGCGAAATTATGTTACATAACATCAGCGTCTCTATTAAATCTTTGTACCATCGAAACTGACTTTCCTTATCTCACACTCGTTCCATTTTACCCATTCGCTCCGCTCGCGGACAGTGACATATGGACAAACATTTTAAAAACATCCAATTAATTTGAATGCCAAATATGTAGAATATTCTATCAAAAGTGGCCACCCTCTTTTATCTTTTAGACTAAAATAGATAAACCGTAACAAATATATAACAAGTTAAATGGTTGAATTAAATGGTTGGTGAAAATTAATTTATAAATATAAATATTTTTTTCACGTTTCTTCGGAATTCAGCAACAGATCATTTGATTAAGATGATGTAGAAGTTTATTATCAATAGATTTATCAGACTTTCAGAATTAAAAATATTCATAAGTGTTTGTGTGCGTGTAACAAATATCGCATTTTAAAATACCGCGTTTTAATATAGAGCAGTATTTAAATTTTTAAGACAATCGGAAATTTTAATCAAACCTTGACTTATTCGTTCAACCCGGATTATTTGAATAGTTTAATCAGTTCAAACTGATTTCAGACGATTTACATAAACTAAAATGCACAAACTAAAATCTGTAGCAACTAGATAAAAAAAAATTTATCTGTTTACAATGAATATTGTTATTGTTAAAAAATTTTCGTTAGACTACAGAATGTTCAAATAGTCACATATTTGATTCAATCAAACAAATTATGTTAAAAAAAGTTTGTTCAAATTTTTTGTCTAAACTTTAATGCAAAACATAATTTTCTTTACATTTTCTTAATAATAAATCGCGCCTCCGGCCGCGATTCCTTGTTCTCGCCATCGAGCCTCTCTCGCGGAACCGCGCTTCTCGCTCGGTCGCTTGCTGATTCGAGCCCATCTGTAATTAATTATGAATTAGAGATTTGTAAATAGATATTGACTGTGACACTTTAATCAGACTTAAGTTTTTGTAAGCTTCTCGCAATTTCTCAACTTCCGTCCACGTCGCGCACATTTGCTGCAATTTGCTATTTATATTTGCATTTTTACTGAATTAATTAATCACCTAAAAAAAACCTCACAAAGGTAAAAAAAAATACGCCAAGTATATAAAAAAATCCCAACATGTACGCAGAAAAAAGTTTAATATCTATCCCTACAAAATAACTTTTAAAAAAGTTTTTCCTTGAAAAATAATTTTTATACAAAATAAAAAATTAAAAAAAGATTTTCCTCTAAAAAATAACTCTAAAAAATAAAAACCTTTAAAAAATCAAAAATCAAAACTAACTGAAATCAATAGCTAACTAGCCAAGTATTTAGAAGCAATTCAGTTTATAAAGATTTGTAATTTGAAATAGTATTTGTCATAAAATCAATCTTGTATTTATAGAAATGTTATAGACAGATTCACAGATTCACGAGTTTCTATGAAATTAAAACACATTTTATTTTTATTAACAGAAATCTGATTTTCAAAATAAGTTCAACAATTTTGAATATTGTATATCACAAATTATACTATTATAGAGTTTATTAAGGGTATTATATGCTATAATATCAAATCATATTGTTGATGTTAAGTGCGATTAAAATTCCTTTGAGTTGCATAGTATATCTTATAGGATGTATAATTCGAAAGAAAATTTTTCGTAAACTCAAAGTCGCATAAAATAAACTTACACCAAAGCAAAGTATAAAAACTTGACGTTCCCCGGGTCGCATTAAGACGTGTATATATTATAAATATATAAAATTATTTTAATTTCTAAAAATATATTATATGCAATAATTTTCATATAACATGAAATATTGTATGATACAAATCTGGGACCATATATTTTAATACGACCCGGGCACGCCAAGTTTTTATACTTTGCTTTGATATAAGTTTATTTTATGCCACTTTGAGTTTACGAAAAATTTTCTTTCGAATTATACATCCTATAAGATATACTTTGCAAATCAAAGAAATTTTAATCGCATTTAACATCAACAATATGATTTGATATTATAGCATATAATACCCTTAATAAACTCTATAATAGTGTAATTTGTGATATGCAATATTCAAAATTGTTGAACTTATTTTGAAAATCAGATTTCTGTTAATAAAAATAAAATGTGTTTTAAGGCTCCTGAGTAGTCACCGTGAAACTCCGAGTTGACGGTGGCGACATAGGAATAAAGATGCTGCGGTAGGAATAAGAACCCTGTTCAACGACTTATCATATAAGCAGTGCTGGGATTTACTTGCACATTTTGGCCCGATTTCGTGACTCACGCCTATTGTTCCCCACTCACCGCTCGTGCGTTAGCAACGAGTCTCCAGATACGCGTAACTAAGGAACGCGACGCTTTGTCTCAGGAGCGTCCGTATATAAGAATGCCCAAATATAATAATAAGACAATACTTTTCTATAATTAAAAGTTTTTCTTCAATATTTTATATCAATAAATTATAAAATATTGAAAAAATACTTTTAATTCTAAGAATTTTCGCGGTGTATTTAGAAAAGTATTGTCTTATTATTATATTTGGGCATTCTTACATATAAACGCTCCTGAGACGAAGCGTCGCGGTCCTTAGTCACGCATATCTGGCGACTCGTTGCTAACGCACGAGCGGTGAGTGGGGAGCAATAGGCGTGAGCCATAGAATCGGGCCGAAATGTGCAAGTAAATCCCAGCAGCACTGATATAAGTGAACTGGGATTTATATGTAACTTTCGGCTGGATTTTTTAGCTCACGTCTACTGCTCGCTGCTGCTCTCTTATCCCTCGCTCTTTAGCAACGCATCACCGCATCGTAAATCGTAACTAAGGAGCGCATCACTTAGTCTCAAGAACGTGCGTATCACAAATGTGATAGCACAATACTTTGATAACCATAAAACATAAATATTTTGAATTGTTATAGAACGTACATATACGTAATTAATAATAGAATAATAATTATTTTTGTTATTAATACAAAATAAAATATTGAATAGAAAATTTTAATGAGAACCTCTACTATTAGAGAACTAGAGTATTGTGCTATTATATTTATGATGCGCACGTCCTGTGACTAGCAGGGGAGGACGCGACTTTAGGATTACCGAATTGAAAAAGGCTTTTGCAGTGTAGTACTCTATTAGAAAAATACTTGAGCAAAGGGATAGAGCGCAATGCTTAGCCATTTCCAAGAAAATGATTTAAACAATATGGCTTTCATATATCTGGCTCCGTTATATCAATTAGCGAAAAGGCGGTGTAGCTCGGGCATTAAGCGCGTGACTATCACGCATCCAACCCGGGTTCAATTCTTGTCCCTGCCACTCTTTTTCTCATTCTTTTTTCATACAATCAAACAACGAATATTTATTCATGTAAAATAAAGTTAATTAAATTAATTTTTTTTTTAATTTGCACTTTCGGAAGGCAATTTTCTTTTAATTTATTCATGAAACTGAGCATAATTTTTGTTAAACTTACAACCTTATTATTTTATGCATTCTACTCGATATAAAATAAAGCAAATAAAACGCCACTATTTGAACATAGTTATAATTTAATACAAAATTACAAACAAATGTGTCAAAACTTATTCATCCTTATTATCACTAACATCAACATTCTCTACAGATCGGTTACAATTATTCGGATGATATACTTGTCGTAATTACTTGTTGTAATTTTGTATTAAATTATAATTATGTTCAAAAAGTGGCGTTTTATTTACTTCGTTTTGTATCGGATAGAATGTATAAAATAATAAATTAAAATTAAATAAATTAAATTGAATAAATTAAAAGAAAATTGCCTTCCAAAAGTACAATTAAAAAAAATTTAATTTAATTAACTTTGTTTTACATGAATAAATATTCGTTGCTAGATTGTATAAAAAAGAATAAGAAAAAAAGTGCCAGGGACAAGAATTGAACTCGGGTCTGATGCGTGGTAGTCACCCGCTTTAATGCCTGAGCTACGTCGCCTTCTCAATAATCGACCTAACGGAGCTGTATATAAGAAAATATATTATTTAAATATTATTAAAATCAAATTTTTTAGGAAATGGCTGAGCATTGCGCCCTTCCTTTGCTCAAGTATTTTTCTAATAGAGTACTACACTATATAATAGATATATAAAAGATATATACTATATATATGTTACGTGTTAGCTACAATTTACCAGCGTGTTACCCATATGTCAGAATTTTTATGCAGCGCCTCACGTTGCAAATCGATGAACTATGAGGCGTGAAAAGTGACGTTTTGGCAGCCCAAATTATTCTTGCGTGCCATTTTGTAATTATTCACTTCATGCTAATGCTGTGATGTGTAACGTATTTGTGAAACTTATAAAATTGTCCGAAAACTAAGCTTAGCAAGTTAAGTATTATGTAAAAAGAACATTTTCCACTTCTTTTGACAGCTGTCAAACTACATGTTTTCCCGTATGACTAGGCTTACTTTGACACTCATTTTACAGTTATTTATTAATTGTCAAAGGAAAAGCTTAGTTTTCGGACAATTTTACAAGTATACTAAAGCGATCTGTAGTCTTGTTTCTTTAAAATATCTTTTTATTTAAAAATGGCACGCAAGAATTCTCAGCGTGTCATTTCTCGCTTCTGACGTCATCATTCCAATATGGCCGCGGCGACTACTCAGGAGTTCTATAAATACAAGATTGATTTTATGACAAATACTATTTCAAATTACAAATCTTTATAAACTGAATTGCTTCTAAATACTTGGCTAGTTAGCTATTGATTTCATTTAGTTTTGATTTTTGATTTTTTAAAGATTTTTATTTTTTAGAGTTATTTTTTAGAGGAGAATCTCTTTTTAATATTTTATTTTGTATAAAAATTATTTTTCAAGGAAAAACTTTTTTAAAAGTTATTTTGTAGGGATAGATATTAAACTTTTTTTTTGCGTACATGTTGGGATTTTTTTATATACTTGGCGTATTTTTTTTTACCTTTGTGAGATTTTTTTTTAGGTGATCTCATTACTTTTTGTAAAAATTATATTTTTTCTGCAAAAAATGTACAAGGAATAACTTTTTTAAAAGTTATTTTGTAGGGATAGATATTAAACTTTTTTTGCGTACATGTTGGGATTATTTTATATACTTAGCGTATTTTTTTTTACCTTTGTGAAGTTTTTTTTAGGTGATACTATATACTGATGAATGGATTAATAAATTAAAGCGATTAAAATTTTGTTCCAATAAGATCCACTTTGAGAATAATAAATACTACGTATGTATATTTTGGCGTAGTATATATATTTTAGCTTTCTTTGCATATGTATAATACTATAATAACATGTTGTGATATTGCGAGATATAGATCCATAAGTTTTTTTTTATAAAATAATGTATCAGTTATATGTATGCAAAGAAAGTCAAAGTATATATACTATGTATACTGACAAACGGATTAATAAATTAAAGCGATTAAAATTTTGTTCCAATAAGATCCACCTTGAGAATAATAAATACTATGTATGTATATTTTGGCGTAGTATATATATTCTGGCTTTCTTTGCATACGTATAATACTATAATAACATGTTGTGATATTGCAAGATATAGATCCATAAGTTTTTTTTTTATAAAATAACGTATCAGTTATATGTATACAAAGAAAGTTAAAATATATATACTATGTATACTGACAAACGGATTAATAAGTTAAAGAGATTAAAATTTTGTTGCAATAAGATCCACCTTGAGAATAATAAATACTACGTATATATACTTTGGCTTTCTTTGCATACATATAACTATTATTATAATAACATGTTTTGATATTGCGATATATATTCATAAGTTTTTTGTTTTATAAAATAACGTATCAGTTATATGTATGCAAAGAAAGTTGAAATATATATACTATGTATACTGACAAACGGATTACTAAATTAAAGAGATTAAAATTTTGTTCCAATAAGATCCACTTTGAGAATAATAAATACTATGTATATATATATTTTGGCTTTCTTTGCACACATAATATTATAATAGCATGTTGTACAATTGCGAGATATATGTGTAATGTGAAATATATGTATATTCATTATAATTAAATATAGTTCTTTTCAAGTCACACTTAATTCGTCCTTCTGTCTATCAATATGTATGCAAAGAAAGCCAAAATATACATATACTACGTATATATGCTGACAAACGGATTAATAAATTAAAGCGATTAAAATTTTGTTGCAATAAGATTCACTTTGAGAATAATAAATGCTACGTATGTATACTTTGACTTTCTTCGCATATGTATAACTGATATTGTAATAGCATGTTGTACAATGTGATATATAATTATCATAGGTTTTTCTTTTTCTTAAATAATGTAATATAGTTATACGTATAAAGAAAGCCAAAGTATACATACTATGTATGTATACTGATGAACAGATTAATAAATTAAAACGATCAAAATTTTGTTGCAGTAAGATCCACTTTGAGAATAATAAATAAATACTACGTATGAATACTTTGGCTTCCTGTGCATACGTATAATATTATAATAGCATGTTGCAATGCAAGATATATATTCATAAGTTTTATGAACATTATCAGAGAGAAATCACTGACATTATTATATTTTTGATTATATAGTTGTGAAGTAAAACTTGTAAATTCCTACGATTTTATCAAAAATGTAATAATGTCAGTGATTTCTCTCTGATAATGTTCATAAAACTTATGAATATATATCTCGCATTGCAACATGCTATTATAATATTACATGTGATTCAATGTGTTGAATAGCTTGAAATTTGTGAAACACGAATACCGAAAATAAATTTAAGCTATAATTATATAGTTATAATTATAGCTTAAATTTATTTTCGGTATTCGTGTTTCACAAATTTCAAGCTATTCAACACATTAAATTCAACTTCAGTTCAATCACTTAACATAGGAGCAAGGATTCCCCTTACCACATTATAAATAGTAAATATTTCTTTTACTTCGACAGTTATTAATCGTTTTTATGTCCATCCGAAGTTAAGTGCTTTATGGTCACTTCCCTCTATCTGTGTGCAATGAAAAGAACAGAATTTTAATATTTAATTTAATTTACATATCTGGTTTTATATGTGCTACTGAATGTTTTATATATGCTACTATATTGTACTTACTGTCTGTTACTGCCAAATCTCTATAACCCAATATGTTACGCTGTTTAGCAAAGTTCTTCAGCTAAAAGTATACCGGCCTTCTTGAAAGGATTGATTGATTTTGCTCTATCCTGCAAATAAACGCTATAATTTAGACAATATTCAGATATAATCAAGAAATAATATACTTATAAAACAATAAATAAACATATATAAGCAGACATATATAAGAAGATATATATACAAAATTTCAATCTACTTACTCGATAGGACTCAATATATTTTCTGCAGCAGATTCAAATATAACATTAACCTTATAATGTTATTATATCTTGAACATTAACCTTATTTATAACGTTATTATATCTTGACGTCGCGATGCTACCGCGTACTGCTTGAAACGTATCATATATACGTATGCATGCACATACACATTGTCTCTCAAGGCGTATTTGCACACTCAAGCGAATAATCGTACTTGAGCGCTGCAAACGCGCCTTGAGGGACAAAATCGCTTTGCGTGTGTGCGTGCGAGCATACGTACGTGAGAGTCTGAAACTTAAGCAGGAAGCACACACTTTTACATAAACGCATAATCACAAGCATAAGGAATTTGATTGGTCAATTTTCTTATGCATAAGGAAATAGACCAATCAATTTCCTTATGCTTGTGATTATGTGCTTATACAAAAGTGTATGCTCCCCGCTTTACCTTATTATTATGATAATGAAGAAGAACGAAAAATGTCACATTTCTAGTATACGATTATCATTCTTCAGGATTGACTGCACTAATCTTATTCAAACTGGTCGCAATCGAAAGCTTGCATCCACATTATATCAGAAAAGTGCCGTTAGATTTTTGATTAACGGCTTGGTTCCTGAGGAATTTTAATCGAAAGTTTATTAGACGTAAAACTCCGGATAAGCTACTTGGTAGCGTCGCGGCCCCTGTACATAGGCAACATAGGCAAACCGTTGACCGAAACGTTTTTTTTATATACTTGGCGTCGCTTGATTTTAAAATGACATTACTTTATTATTTTTCAATTTTCTTTAGTGAAATTATTAGGTTCACAATATCTTACAAATATTTTACAGAATAAAATTATTTCTCTTGCACGAGACGTTCTTTATGAACGTGTTTGACGATTAAAAACATTAGATATGTTTAAGAAACGTTTATGAAATTAATAATGTATTATTTGAAATGTAACTATATTGCATATTCAATTTTCACAGAAATAATATAAATGTTATGTACAACTTTGAGAGAGATTCAAAAACAAGATTTCTACTCCTTGGAACGTGGAAAACCTAGAATTCTCAAGGATTTATTGTGTACCTAGAAAAATCAAAAAATTCTTATAGCATTATATTACGATTCAGGAAATTTAAAAAAAAATTTGTTTTTGATAATTTTGCTCTTATATTATAAATAAACAGTCGACAAGTCAAATGAATTATGTGTTTAAAATATAAATATATTTCTATCTCTGTTTATAAAAATCAATGTCTTAACAAAATATTGAATATGCAATATATTCTTTATTATAATTTTTAACGATAAAAAAATGGAAATATGCAAATAATAGTTATGTATGTGAAAAATGTTTATCTTATGAAACTTATTTAATTTTTTTTTTTCAATACACTTCCAAATCTATTATTTGAACTTTAAGGATGTATGTGTTATATGTCAAAACATTGACAAAAGCATGAAAATTTCGTAGACTGTTCTACTATTTCTTCTGAGTATCTGTGCAAAACTTGAGCACAATTCTCTTAACAGTTTAAAAATTATTTAAGTTTAAAGTTAGTATTAATTCTTATAAAAAATCGCGTATTGTAGCATTTATTGACAAATTTGACAAGGAAAATACATTGCCAACGAAATAAAAATTTTCACACATATTAAGAAAACTCTATTAAATATTTGTGCAGAACTTGATTTAGATCCACTTGCTCGTTTAAAAATTTATTTAAAAATTTATCTCGTTTAATTATTTATTAAAAATTGTAGAAAAATATATCTCTCTTTCTGTAAACTACTCGTTTTTTTGTTTCTTACATTTGATTTCAGGGAGTATTCGCGATTAAAAGTTTTTGTCATAAATTAGGAAAAATATAAATTACAGCTATTTTTTTGGCGAAAATGTTAAAAACTATATAATTTTGTGATACTTTAATTCTTTTTATAATCCGGATTTATATATTTGATTTTTCAAACAATATATAAACAGTATATAAAAAATGTTTTTTTTTTAATTTTGAGTTTTTTGCTATTCTTGTATAGCCAAAATATCTTTAAATGGTTCTGCGTTTTTCTTACGAGTAAAAAACGTTAAAAAACGCGTTGAAATAAAAAATCGTTTTAAAAAAATTGCAAAAAATTTTAAAAAAATCTTCCTATCTAGAATTTTGAATAAAAACGTCTGGAAGGATTAGAATTTTTTTTTTACAAGATTTGAGTAGAGACCTTGAAAAAAATATTCGAAATTTTTCTACATGTCTCAAAATTGCGACCGCCCCCATTTCTGCGTACGGCCCTAGCCAGAGTAGTCACGTGATCGCTGCGACAATCACAAGCGAAGTCTATTGTGGGTCATGCGCGGGGAAAGAGTGACCAACGTCGATGCGCGATAGTAGTAGTAGTAGTAGTAGAGGAGGTATGTTTCTCCATTCACTTGTTGGTTGCTGTCGAACGAATGTGTTTCGCGTTCATGCGTTTGCATCCGCATACAGTTACATTTCGTCGATCGTCGCAGAGTAAACGAAATATATGGCGTGATCTTCAGGGATCAGTGATATATAATTATATAAGTGATCAGTGTGAGTTATATGGGTGCATGGTGATTCGCAGGAAATGTGTCGTTGTCCAACCGGCCATTGAAAAGTGCAAACTGCCACTTGCCGCTCCCGTTCGAGCAAATTTTTTTTGTGTGCGAAAAGGATCTACGCTTCATAATCCACAGATGAGATGACGGTCGCTGGAAAGGTAAATCTACCAAATCTAACTGTCAATCAAGTGATGACTCGATCGTTTTAAATGATGTGTCTTTGGTATAAATCCGTTTAAAAACAGGAAATTTATTTCGAGAAAAAGGTGTTCTTTCTAAAAAAAAATAATTATTTGAAAAATACCACTATTATTTGTTGATTTTTATTCATAAAATTTTGTTTTCTAGAAAATTATAGAGATCCCTAGATTGTTTGATACTTCGTAATTATTGATGTCATTATTTATAAAGATATTTTTTAAACATTATTAAAATGTCGCAACTTATTTGAATCCAAAATAGCACCGCATTTTTAAAAATTGCAATTTCTGGATTAAATCAAGTTAAAATTTGAGAAAAAACTACGTGTTATATTTATAGCAAATAAATAATTAACAAAATAATATTTAGCAAAGAAATTTTAGAAGAGTAAAAACTTATAGTTCTGTTTGTTAGTTTTATTTCTTTTTCAAAATTTGCTATTGCTCAATTTTTCCCCCCAACTATTTTAGTTATAGATAACAAGATTTATACCCCGGATATACGACACCAAATTGCAACACGCGTAATTATCACTCATCTTGTGGCGTGATGTTAGTCGCATGTAATCGGGCTGACGTTAAACGTGACTATAATTATCTGCGCGATTAGCTGTCATCCGATTTAATTAATCGGATTTATATTGTTGATAACTAATATATGATAAGAAAAGAAATGTGTACGCGAACACATTATTAATTAATTTAGAATTTTCAAATAATCGAATAATTTGAACAATCCGAATTTCAAGATTAGATCTTTAAATGTTTGGATCGCTCAAGCCTGAAGATATATTTGAACAGTTCGATTTATTCGAATTGACTTTATTTCTACTTTAGATGATATGTTGCATAAAGTTAGAAAATATATTGTGAATAGGAGCTGAACAAATATGAACTTTTTATTAGGTGTACAACTTTGCTTGCGCCGTTTTTTTTCCGAAATTCGAGGCTTTATTGTAAAAAACTGGTAACATTTATGATTCAAAGTATTGTCCACTCCCAATGATCGTGCCAATTCTTTTTGACTTTGACTCGAGTCTTTATTAAGTAATGCCTCCAATTCTGCATCTTCGAAAACCTTCTCTCTTCCACCGCTATGCCGGTCTTCGACGTGAAAATCACCGTTCTTGAAGCATTGAAACTACTCACGACACGTTCTTTCACTAATAGCGGCTTCACCATAAGTATTTGAGAGCATTCGATGAGCCTCAGCCGCAGATTTCTTCATATTGAAGCAGAAAATTAAAACCTCCCGCAAATGACGAGAATTTGGCTCGTAAACTGACATTTTCAATCGAGAATAACTTTATGATGCAGACACAAATCGACTAATGTTTCTATGGGGTTATGTTGACAGATGTCCAAGTTTATTGCATGACGTCTATGATCTATTTATTTCGACCACTACTTACCGCTAAAGCCATCTATAGGAAAACGGCGGAAGCAAAGTTGTACACCTAATAATTAGTTTGGAATCAATTTTCTTTTGAACAAAAATTCTCAAAAGTCGCCAACAAAAAAGTCTTCGACAAATTAAATTTTAAAAAGGAGAATTGATAACAAAATTATATTTTTAAGTTGATTTTATGTGAATTTTAATGAAATTTTAATTTAAAAAATTAATAGTTTAATTAATAATTATTTTTGATTATTTTTATTTAAAAAAATATTTTTTAATTATATATTATATTTTAATATTTTAATAATTAATTAATTATTTTTGATTATTTTTATTTAAAAAATTATATTTTAATTATATATATTTTAATAATATTTTAATAATATTTTAATTGTACTTTAATTGTCGTTGTACTAAATTATTAAAATTAGAAAGATGCGATAAATTATGCTGTATGATAAAGGATGATTCCTTTATATATTTTTGCTAAAGAAAAAAATGGGGGTTTCCATTTAAAAATTTAAAAATGATCTTTACGTGATCTTGACAATGCTATTCAAGATCATAATAATATTTTTATAAGGCGTCACATAAAACCCTACAACTTTTATATAGAACATTTTTTTTCTAAAATACGTATTTTTCGAAATATTAAGGAATTCTGATACTTCTTGTATACCCGTATAATTTAGAAACTGGACATAGAAAGTTTCTATAACATAATATTTTTGATTACGGAAAAACTATAACAAAACTATCACAAATTCAAGCAAATTGACCGAAAACTGCTTTTTCATATGAATCGTATACGTGGTCCTTTGTCTCCAAAATACTTAGAAAAAATATTTATGGTAAAAAAAAACTTATATATAATATAAATTATATAATTGTTTTTAATGAGGCTTGTTTGTTTGAAAATGAAGAAACAATGATTGTGATCGAACAATTATATTCGTACGTTATCGAGGATTTGCTTCCGGGTTAGAATACTTGACGTTCTAGCCTTTCACGCAATCACGAGAGAGCGTAGCAAAGTGGACAGTCGCGATCAGCTCCATTAATCACTCGAAACTCGGCCCGCATCTGCTTCATTGGAAGTATGTCGAATCCGGTTGAATCTCTTTCTGAATACTTTGCCTTGATGAAGATGATCACAGAAATATGACTTAGTATATAAACGGATAAATATATTTTTTAGAACAATAAATTTTCATATTGATTAAAAATCTCAACCTTTTTAATAAGTTTAGTTTTAAATTGTAATACTAACTAGTTTTAAATTGTAATCAAAACTTTTTTATTACATTATATTATTTTATTACATTATACATTATTATATTATACTTTTTTATTACATTGTATCTATTTTTATTAAATATAAACAAGAGACATGTCATATCGACATTAACTTCGCGTAGCAAACGAGACTGACATGAGTGTGCATGTATCTATATATGATGCGAGAAATGTTGAAAATTTGTCAAAAAATAATATGTTCTCTTAAATTAAAACATAATAATTTATAAAAATACAACATTTAATTTAATTAGATAATCATCTTTATAGTAATATTATTAAATTAACTGGCAATCACTAGAGGGCTGAATTTTTATGAAATAAAAGAGATGAACTTTCCACAAGAAAATTTTAACGAACGACTTCTCTTGAATTTATCTTCTTTCTGTGATCAGACTGCAAAGCAAATAAATTAACAATAACAATAATTCTAATTTTTGATCTGTTGAAATTGCAGTCAGTCGAAACATAAAACCAATACAACAATTTTATTTTATTTTGGTTAAAAATGCTTATGCATAATCAATAAAATCAAGGAATTAAAAAAAAATCTTGATAAAAAGAAGTTGTCAAAAAGTTCCACAGAGTAATCTTATTTAAAATATTTAATTATTTAAAATAATATTTGAAATAAAAAAAATGTATAAATTAAAAATATAATTAAATATAATTAAAAACTGTAAAATATGTGTAAAGTAAGAAAAATAAAAAGAAATGTGCGTTTATTTGTAGATTATAGTATATAAACATAAACAGCAGAAATGAAGCAGTAATTAAATTAATTAATCACAATCAAGTATTTTCCACGATTTCTACTATTCAACATTGTTCAATTATGATTGGACAATGTACTTATTATTCAAGTTATATTGTCTGTATTTTTTTTGTGCTACGATAACCAGATGATTTCCAAATATCATAAACTTTATATTCTGAAAGTATTGCCCTTTAAGATCCTACGATAAAAAGCTATTCGAAAGTTGAAGTTATGTGGAATTCCGATATCAATATATCCGAGGAATACTTCACAACATTGTGTCATGAAGTTAAGGTTTATGTAAGATATGCGGATTCTCGAAAATTTCAGCTCAGATAATATCGATAAATATCTTTTAGAGATCAGGAGAGCTATTATGTAACTATTTATGATTATGATCGGAAATGTGAATTCCGACACGTGAATCCCGCTTCTTGAAAATTAAAATATGTGATTTCAAATGCGTACAAAAAAAGTTTTTAACTATTCAAATCATACATTTGTTTCTTTTTGGACCATTTTTAGCAATCGTCAACAACACAAAAAAAAAGATAAATATCCATAATATAGATCACCACTCACCGAGATTTTATCGCTACTTATTGTTAGATACGTGTAGAAGTTGCGCGCGTGCTTGCGTGCATGTGTGTGTGTTCTGAGTAATTCCCAAAAATCAAATGGGGAATGGCATTAGTTTAAGAGATATAACAAATTAAAGTTTGACAGTAAAGTTTGTATATAATAATCTGTTATTTTTTGACCGAAAAAGTCTGCGACTTTCATGCATGGGCAGGAGAAGGGGCGAAGTCACTTTCCCTGCACCCCCACTCTATCTAATCTAACCCAACCTTTCTCCGAGAAATAAAGCATAAAATTATGAGTTGGATTGGCTTAGGTTAGAATTTTTTGAGGAGTACAGGGGGAGGAGGCAGAGTCCCTCTTTCACTTTTACGTATTCAATAAATAATATTTTTTATGTGACATGGGGAGGGGAGAGGGCTAAGTCAGTGAGCTCCTCACCCATTAATAACAAATAATTTTGAAAAATAAATACGCAGAATTTATGCGCTAATTATGCACTATTGAGATAATTTTGATTTTTGTGCTGCAATCTTTAAGGGACTTCCGTCTTGAAATGAAAAGGGATATTTTTGTATGATACGCCTAAAATTACAAAACTGGACAAATTAATCAAGTACGATAAGCCTTTGAATTATGTATTGTATGACAATGACTTTTGGAGTGCGAAGGGAGCCCCTCCCTCGCCCACGCTTTCACTTTATAATACATACACATACATACCATACATTATGTATCTGTGTATTTTTTAATATTAATATCAGAAAATTATGTTCTATTCGTTAAACTTATTTTGTTTATAACTTTTTAATAAACTACGAGCGACGGTTAAAACCTTGAAAATTACTCAGGGCCATGTTCTTGATAATATATATTAGCCATTGAAATCTGTGAGGTCGGTCCTAATATGCATAATTACTAAAAATTTAATGAAAAATCTTATGAAAATGACCTCTTGCCAAAAATTTTTAAACCTCAATATATTAAAAAAAAAATTAAAATTTTAAAACATCAATATCTCGAAAATCATAGTGCATCGTAATTTGCATCATCCTTTTTGTCAGTAAAAATTTATCAAATACACCTATCAAATTGAGGGATCCCGGAAATAACACATTTTCCCTCTCGTTTGAGAGGTATTCGGCACATTTTTACCGACACGATATGATAGCAGGCAATGCGTAATTTTTGTTGTATTTTTGCTTTCATACTGTTCTAGAAGCTTATGCTGGTAGAAAATAAGCATTCCGGACACAGTCCATAGAAATCTGTTGTAAAGTTATGATTGGATCTGCTGTTATACTATTGACATGCTGCTAGCATTTTGCTTTCTGGGATATTAATGAAATTTTTTAATTAGATAATACTTCAGTTAAGAGGACCCATAATCCAATCTCGATGACCTTGACCTTGACATATATTGTCAAGATAATAATCCTGAATAGGGATGATGAGTGGCTTAGAGCGTTGAGTCGCGGGCTGACAAGTGCCACGTCCCAGGTTCGATTCCGCTCGGATCTCCACCATATACCTCTTTATAGAAGAGAATGACAGAGAAGGAAAGAAGGATAAAAAGAAGGGGAATAGGAAGGAGACAAAAAGAGGGTTAGGAGTTAGGAACAAGGGAGAAGAGCGAAAAGAGAAAAGAGAAAAGATAGGAAAGCTATGTGTGTGTAGAAGTGTTAGAGATAAGAGCATAAGGATGAAGGAGGAAAGGGAGCGTGAGGAGCAAAGAGGAAGAGCAAGAGACGAGAGGGAAAAGGAAAGCGGTGTAGTAAAGCGTTGTGTAAAGCGTTAGGTTAGGTGTAGGAGCGTTAGTTGTAAGAGTGAAAATGTAAGAAAATGAAATATATTTGGAAATTTGTAAAGTGTAAGAGTATAAAATTGCAACCCCATTGGGTACTCAATAAAGACATACATACATACATATACAATAATACATAATAATCCTGAATAATCTAAGATTTTAGATGTTGCTTATGTTTATTAAAAAATTATTAACAAATAAAGTTAACGATGTGAACAGGTTTTAAATATGTTAATTTCAGTTTTCCTAACTACTTATGTGAACTTGGCATTTCACTTTTAATAAAAAAAAGTTTTAATATATAAAACGATAGTATTTCGTTTGTATTTGTTTGTAGTAACAATATTTTTCTTAGTTCAAATCATTAAAAAATAAAAAATTTTTTTAAATGCCTGTCGCCCGACTTAAAAGGATAAAAAGAATTATTGATATATGAGCCGTTTATTTTGAAAGTGGCCTAAGTCCATTTATACTTAAATTGAGATATTTAAGGGTTTGTGTTTCAATGCAATTAAAAATATACAGGATACTAATGAGTCATACTGCTTAAGTGTATCTAAAGGTGTTAAATTTATAGTTCCTATTAAAATAATGGCAATTATTAAGTGAATAATATGCGTTTTCTTACCAAGAATGGAGTTAGGCCACTTTCAAAATTAACAACCAGATTCGTTATAAAATTTGAAGGAGCCCAAGTCCATTCAACATAATTTAAGATGTTTCAAATTGAAAAAAACAATACTCAATTTATTTTACATATCTTTACAACACTTCAAAAACATAATTTATGCGATTCAAAACATTTTTTAACTACATAACGTACAAAATTACAAACATAAATTACAACGTACAAACATAAATTACAAAACAATTTACTACTCATCTACATTTTGTGTGTGTGAAAGGGATTTGAAGAAATCATGATGTTCCGGTGGTATATATCGTAATAGGTCAATTATGTCCTTGAATTTTGCTGTTGTAATTTGTCTGATATTTTTATACAGTGGTGTCAATACAATATTTTCGAACTTTCTTGGTCTACCCCGACGTGGTAATAAATTCAGGAGTTAAAAATTTTCATTCTCATTCATTGATGTCTTATAGAAAATTTTATACGGTTCATTTCTGACAAAACGCATCCAACATATTTTTAACCAGTTTATTGATTCTCCGTTAGAATTCTTTACCCTTTTAAAAATTGCGTCTTCTAATAATTTTGTTGATACAAAATCTTCTTGTCTCATTTCATTTACAATAAAGTTATTATCTTTCCGACACTTTTTGATAATATTGTAATAATCTTGAGGGACAAACAGTAAATTATTTTTTTTTAATGACATTTTTATCACACCAAAATCTCTATCATTAGGTAAAAACGAATGTCCTGATATTAAAAATTTGTGATTTCTAAAATTTAATATTAAATTTCAAGTTTTATATTTAATTTGTTTAACTGCATTAATTAAACGTACTGATTATTCAGCTAAAGCAATTGTCCAAAAACTGAGGTTAACTTGTTAAATACTAATTAATTAAAATTACCTTCATCACTGCCTTCGGACATTATCAATAATTAATATCTTAATTTAAGTATAACTGGACTTAGGCCACTTTCAAAGTAAACAGCTCACTTATTGAACTAACTCTGAAAACTTATGTGTACAGAATTATCGTATCTACTCGGAATATAAGTAACCTCAAATGTGTGTGCTTTATTGATAAATAACTTGAAGTTGTACATGTAACCACGGGTAACTGGAAATAATTGACAAATGGACTTAGGCCACTTTCAAAATAAACGGCTCATATCTTGATTCAGAATCGTTTATAGTTATTTGTAGTGATTTTCTTTTCGTTTGTGGTTTGTAGTTTGTAATTTGTTAGTTTATTATACATACGTTGTAACTTTGAAATTATTCGACTACAAATAAAAGCGAAATCACTACAAACAACTACAAATTTTTAAAACATAGCGCAAGCAGGTTCGAAATATCTTTAAAATCGATTTTTTTATTGTAAATACATTATAACTTTTAAACTATTCAACTACAAATGAAAGAAAAATCACTACAAACAATTCTGAATCAAGATATATCAACAATTTTTCTTTATCCTAAAGTCGGGTAACGGTCATTTTTTTTTTAATTTTTAATTCTTTAATGGTTTGAACTACAAACGAAATACTATTGTTTTATATAAGGTGTCCCAAAGCACTTTTGACAACGCTTGTGAGCAGATAGAGCACAGTAAACTGAACAAAAAAGTTCCATTTTTTTCTATAACGCTTAATAAAGGAGTTATTATTGAGTAAAGTTTGGCCAATCAGCGTCGACTTTTAATCGAATGCACGTCGGTGAGCCACTTGCCTGATAGGTGCGTCGCCGTAACGACGGAGCGCTCATGTACACTATAGGCGCGCGGCTAAAGGTCGGCGCTGATTGGCCAGATTTTACTCAATAATAACTACTTTATTAAGCGTTATAGAAAAAAATGTTACAGGAGTTTTCTGTTCAGTTTACTGTGTTCTACCTACTCACGAGCGTTGTCAAGAGTGTTTTGGGATACCCTGTATATTGAAAACTTTTTTATTAAGAGTGGGGTGCTAAGTTCATATAGGTCTTAAATCTTATATGATTTGTGTATGCTTATTATACCTTATCTTTAGAATTATATTAACATTTATATTTCTTATTTCTTATTTATATTTCATTTTCTTTCTAGTTATTCTATTTTAATTTTTATTAAATTATATAACTCACTATTACACATTTTCTATTAGCTTACATATTATATGATTTGTGCGTGAATAGACATCAAAATATATTAGATGTTAGTACATGCAACTGGGTTCTTTTTTTGTTTTGTCCTTTTCGATAACGTGTCACTTGAATGTTATATGCCATGAAACTAATTTCGGGAATATCCTAAGCGGAGATAAATTTTTAAATACGGCTCTTAATTTTATACAATGATGAGCATCATTGAATTTCAACTTTTGTGTATTTTAAAATTATAAAAACTGAAAATACATAACAGTAAAAACAATAACAAAACACATTCTATATAAAAACAGTTCAAGATTTTATTATTTAAAATATCTCTCTATCCTAAAGTGATCTAAAACTGTTTCCATTTTATTTATCACAATATAATGCAAATATCTGACATATGTGATCTACTCTGGCTTATTTTATTATTATTATACTTTACTTTAAAAAAAGGACATGTAGTCAAAAAATTAAAAAAAGCTTTTTGAAGCTTGAAGTTTCACATTTAATGCGCTATCGGTGGTTTAAACAATTTTTTTTATTCTATAGTTTTAAAAGAATACATTGTTTTGTTCCTTAAAATTACATATTTTCGACATTCTGAAGCCCGATAAAAAAATTTTTCTTGAAAAATTTCAAGTTCCATAAACTATATTTTGCCTATAAAAGGTTTTTTTTTTTTAAATTTGTTTTTTGACCAAGTTACACGAAACTAAACCTTTGAAACTAAACCTATATTTTTTAAAAATGATGTCAATACTCGGCGAAAAATCATTGCAGACAAAAAACATTTTGAAACTTAAAGTTTAAATTTTAACGTGCTATCGACAATTTTTTTATTTTTAAAAAATATAGGTTTAGTTTAAATATTTTGTAATATGGCTAAACAAATCGTAGGGAAATTTAAAAAAAGCGTTTTGTAGGCAAAATGTTGTAGTTTATGGAGCTTGACCTTTCAAGAAAAATTTTTTATCAAACTGCAGAATATCAAAAATATATAATTTTAAAAAACAAAACAATGTATTCTTTTTTAATACATAAAGCAAGGAAGATAAAAAAATTTTAAAAACTACCAATAGCGCGTTGAGAGAGAGAGAGAGAGAGAGAGAGAGAGAGAGAGAGAGAGAGAGAGAGAGAGAGAGAGAGAGAGAGAGAGAGAGAATTAAAGCTTCAAAATATTTTTTTTAATTTTTTGTCTACGATGATTTTTCGCCGAGTTTCGGTAGTTTGAAAGCCCAATTTTTAGTGTATGAAAAGTGTTCCCTATTTTTATTTTTTAATAGTATATTACAATATTATAATTTTATAGGGTTGGGAAGTTACGCGTTACTTGTAACGCCGTTACCGTTACAGTTACAGTTTTTTGATAACGGATTAGTAACGGCGTTTCTTTTCATTGTCTGTAACGATAACGGTAACGCCGTTACATTTTTTCACTAACGAGTAACGATTTTTACATTACTTTTATCGTTACTTTGTTTTTGACTAATGACTCTAGAACATAGAACGCGTCAATGCGTTACGCATGATAAGAATGCCGTAGCCAATCAATCATCTCCTTATATTAAATCCGCAAAGATGTCATCTAAATGATGATACCGTGGAGCATCAACTTATTAAAAATAATTAAAATATTTTGGTAAAATTTATTTGATAAAGGAAAGATTGTGATTTAGCTTAAGAGATTAAGAATTTACATTATTAATTAACAATTTATATTATTAGGTATACAACTTTGCTTCCGCCGTTTTCCTATAGATGGCTTTAGCGGTAAGTAGTGGTCGAAATAAATAGATCATAGACGTCATGCAATAAATTTGGGCATCTGTCAACATAATCCCATAGAAACATTAGTCGATTTGTGTCTGCATCATAAAGTTATTCTCGATTGAAAATGTCAGTTTACGAGCCAAATTCTCGTCATTTGCGGGAGGTTTTAATTTTCTGCTTCAATATGAAGAAATCTGCGGCTGAGGCTCATCGAATGCTCTCAAATACTTATGGTGAAGCCGCTATTAGTGAAAGAACGTGTCGTGAGTGGTTTCAACGCTTCAAGAACGGTGATTTTCACGTCGAAGACCGGCATAGCGGTGGAAGAGAGAAGGTTTTCGAAGATGCAGAATTGGAGGCATTACTTAATAAAGACTGGAGTCAAAGTCAAAAAGAATTGGCACGATCATTGGGAGTGACTCAACAAGCAATTTCAAAACGAATCATAAATGTATAACCAGTTTTTTACAATAAAGCCTCGAATTTCGGAAAAAAAACGACGGAAGCAAAGTTGTACACCTAATATATAGTTTATATATATTATAAATTAATAAAGAAGTATAAAAATGTAAACTTGGTATTTCTATATTATTATTAAGAATTCATATATTATATTAGTATTAATTATAATATATTTAATATTAATATATTATATAGTATCGAATTAATATATTATAAACAAAGTAACGGAAATAGTAACAATTCGTTAATTTTTGAGTAACGGTAACGGTAACGAGTTACTTTTTAAAATCTGTAATGAATAATGGTAACGAGTTATTTTTCAGAGAAAGTAACGGTAATGATAACGAGTTACTTTTATAAAGTAACGTTCCCAACTCTGTAGTTTTATTGTTATTATTATATACAGGATGAGTCATTTTAATCAATACACGCAAATATCTCGTAAAATAAGCAAGATGGAAAAAAATGTTTTATACAAAAGTTGTAAGGTTCAGAGGGGAACACATGATGAAAATATGGACTTGACCTTGAGTGACCTCTTCAAGGCCAAATTAATGTGATCGTTTTCTTAAATAAAACCTCCCATTTTTTATTGCATATTCTTGTAGTGAGACAAATCAATTAATATAAAAAAAAAAATTGTTTTTAAGAAAAGTATGTAATTATTTACAATGTATTTTTTTAAACAATTATTTGTTTTTTACACTAATTGATTTGTCTCATTATTCTGTATATAAAAGTATTCGATAAGATTATTGAAAATTAAATATTTTATGAGATTTTCTATTTTTTATATCAAAATATGTCAGATTATGATATAAAATAACTCAAAAAATACTTTATTATCAGGTATATAAATATGAAACCGGAATTTGCCCATAGATGGCCCTAGCTGTCAATGTAGTTACCGTCAAACCGCGTCATTGGCACCATTTTCTTGTTTTGACATCTGATAAAGATTTTCAACTCGCAACAATACAAGTTTCATACAACAGCATAGTTTTTAATAGCGTTGAACATGTCGAATTTTGTGCCTGGAAACTACGATTTGCGGACAGCATTGATTTTCTGTTACCATTTGAAGAAAACTGCTGCAGAATTGCATCGAATGCTTGTCGAAGCTTACGGTGAGCATGCTCTTGGTAAATCACAGTGCTTTGAGTGGTTTTAAAAATTCAAAAGTGGCGATTTTGACGTGAGAAACGAAGAACGTGGAAGACCACCGAAAAAGTTTGAAGACAGCGAATTGCAAACATTGTTGGATGAGGATAACGCTCAAACGCAACAACAATTCGCGAATCAATTAAACGTGACACAAGAAGCCGTCTCCATACGTTTGAAAGCTATGGGAAAGATCCAGAAGATGGGAAACTGGGTTCCACATGAACTGAACGAAAGACAGCAGGAAAACCGAAAAACCACTTGCGAAATGCTGCTCGCCAGGTACAAAAGAAAGTCATTTCTCCATCGAATTGTGACTGGCGATGAAAAGTGGATATATTTCGAGAATCCTAAGCGTAAAAGATCATGGGTAACTCCAGGCGAACCATCGACTTCGACTGCAAGTCCAAATCGCTATGGACGGAAGACAATGCTCTGTATTTGGTGGGATCTATTATGAGCTGCTAAAACCTGGCGAAACCGTTAATACTGAACGCTACCGACAACAAATGATCGATTTGAATGAAGCTTTGCGTGAAAAACGACCAGAATATCAAAAAAGGCAACACAAAGTGATTTTGCTTCATGATAATGCACCATCACACACAACAAAACCGGTCAAAGAAACGATTGAGGCGTTTTTGAGGAATTGGGAAATACTTTCGCATGCGGCTTACTCACCAGACTTGGCTCCATCCGATTACTACTTATTTGCATCGATGGGAGACGCACTTGCTGAGCAGCACTTCACTTCTTACGAAAATGTACGAAAATGGCTCGATGACTGGTTTGCCTCAAAGGAGCAACAGTTTTTTTGGCGTGCATCCACAAATTGTCAGAGAGATGGGAAAAATGTATAGCTAGCAATAGGCAATACTTCGAATAAAATATTTTTTATCATTTTCATACAATAAACGTGTATTTTCTATACAAAAATTCCAGTTTTATATTTATATATCTGGTATACTGTTTTGAAAAGCTCTCGAGGTAAGATACAAGAATATGGAATAAAAAATGGGGATTTCTATTTAAGAAAACATCGATCACATTAACCTCACCTTGAAAAAGTCACTCAAGATCAAGTCAATATTTTTATCATATGGCCCCCTCATAACCCAACAACTTTTGTTTAAAACATTTTTTCATCCGACCACTTTCTGCGATGTTAATCGAGGTGCACGATTAAAATGAAACACCCTGTATATGTATATTGTATAATTACCGAATATAAGTATTTATATCTATTTAATATAAAATAAATAATGTTTTTGGGAGAGAAAGTGCACAGCGACGAAACTTTTTTTGGAAAATTGGTATCTTCCGGTTGATCTATCTTTTCACGGATTTTCTAATAATGCTAACTCTTATGCGTAATCATTTAAACTTCTCAAAAATTGCATCTACTATTGATATTGTAAATAATGTGTAACGTACTTCTGATTTTATTATATTATTATTATCTTTATATATACATACATATAAGTGTGAAACATTATCTTGTTTCTTGATTATCAAAATCATGACTCTGTAGTTTCCAAAGATTTTAGCTATTGTTCATTGTTTATTAAATTTATTAAGAAATAAGGATTCATGTTAATTGAAGTTTGAACATAGATTGACAATGACAAATTTAGTATTGAATACAATTTATATGAATATTATTTATTATCCATATCCAGATAGCAAAATGATGTAATGATGATAAATTTTGATTTTAAAATGATCAATCAGATATTCTAAGTAAAGTCCAATAAGATCCGACAATGATACTTCTGTAAAGTTGGCATCTTATTTTTTAAAAAAGTAAATTTTTTTAAAGTTTTGAGTGCACTCCGAAGAGTTATAAAAGAAATCCTAATGGCAAAATTAATTATTTTTAGTAGTTATAATGTTATTGCTGATTTAGTCATTTTATTTAGTGAAGTTAGCACCTCCAAGATTCATCAATTGTTTTTTTAGCTTAATTTGCCAGAATTAGTTTTAAAATTAATAAGAAACTCTAGAACTCTTCAGGATGCATTCAGAACTTTAAAAAAAATTAGTTTTTTGAAAGATGAGGTGCCAACTTCATAGAGATCGTGCCTCGGGAAGTTGGCACCTCATATTTTCAAAATGCAATTGTTTTAGGTTTTTCGCCGGAACTATTTTTGAAACCTCAGGAACTGTAGAACTATTTGAGATGCAAATAGAATTCTTGATAAAACTTTTTATTTCTGAATTTAAGGTGCTAACTTCACACCGACATATCGTCTTTTGACATCATTCTGTTACTTTGGTAATTAATAATTATATGCTTATAATTAGCCATACATAAATCTTTATATAGGATGTTAAAAAATGTATTATATCTCAAAAAATCATATTAATTTCGTTTTGCTTGGAAAGCTGCAAATTTATGTATAGTCTCTTTTCCGCCTATACACTTTTCAATTATTAATATTATGAATATAATATAAAGATTAGATCCTATATAAGGATTTGTATGTATTATATTAAAGAGTAAATAATTACTGTCATTTTAATACTTCTGCAATTTTCATTGATTTTTTTTGCACTGTACATAATCAAAATAATATTGTATATTTATAATACTATATATTTAATAATATATATTTTTATATAATTAATAATATAATATATTTATAATATTATTTTTATAAATACTGTTTGAATGAACTGTCCACCTGTGTTGGTAAACATGCTATCATCTGTTGCTCCGATCTTGCCAGTATGTTTGCAAATCTTGTTGCAAGTTTACTTCGTTTTGCAAAAAATACTTTTATAAATATAATTATAAAAATGATGTTACTTTGATAATATATAATCTAAGAAATGAAGAAAAAGTGATAAAAATATCAAAATAACATTCATGATAATTTTATTGTGATACATTCGATGTTCGATCATGGGAGTTCTTAATGGGGGATTCAAATAAACTTATGCACGTGTATACAATTTTTGTGCTTCTGAAAAATTCTTAAAATACACTATTGGAATTTGCCGATTTTTTTCGCAGAATGTTCTGTATATTCATATTTAATACAATATCTGAATATTAATATTGGTTTTTTTATTACGTTTTCAATATCATAGCAGCATTAAGATTATTTTCATACAATTTTTTGTACCATATTCTTTAATTGTATAATTATCTTTATTGATATATATTATGCTTTGAGAAATTCTTTATCTAGAAATATATATCTGATGGAATTGTGCGGCGCAGGTGATAATGATGGTACACAATTTACACTACGGTTTCACTACGTTTATTATAAAAGTATAAAATGGAAATTAGAGACTTGTAATATCAGCTCGCGTGACTCGTGTCGAGGAAACGGCGCAAACGGAAGAAGAAGAATACACTTGCGCCAACGCGAGAAAAACAAAAGTGTGAACGTTCCTAGAGACGCCACTAGTACCAACCGAATACTACAATACAACTACGAGCACTCTAGGATCGTTATTTCCAACACCCCTCCTATCGTAGAGTGCGTCTAAAATACAGAGCAAATAACTAAAATAAAAACTTCAAATTTTACACTAATCTAAGTTTAACATAGTTACACATCTTTGGTGTTTAATCTTCGGTAACGACTTTGTCAATATATCAGCCAACATTTGGTCTGTTCTTAAGTAAGTTATTTCAATTTCTTTCCTTTCTACTAATTTTCTCGTGAAATGAAAACTTATATCTATATGTTTACTCCTCTTATGCAAAATGGCATTCTTTGATAACTCTATTGCACTTTGATTGTCACAAAATATACGTATAGGAGACTCTACATATTTTTCAAAACCCATATAGTTTAACAGTCTTTTCAAATATACTACTTCTTTGGAGACTTCAGCCAGCGCTACGTACTCGGCTTCCATGGTCGATAAGGCCACTGAAGCTTGTTTTTTGAATCGCCAGCTTATAGGGCCACCAGCTAGCATTATTATATTTCCTGTACACGATTTCCTATCATCAATGTCTCCAGCCCAGTCAGAATCAGTAAATGCTTGAAGTTTACCTTTATTTTTCACGTAAGTAATTCCGTAATGTGAGGTATTTTTCAAATATTTCAATACTCTTTTTGCGAAAAGCCAATGTGATGTACCAGGATCTGAGGAAAATCGGCTTAGAGTATTAGTAGCAAATGAGATGTCGGGGCGTGTAGCATTTGCTAAATATATTAATCCACCCACGAGTTCACGGTATGGTTTCTTCTGCATTTCTATACGTTCTTTGTCATTTTGGGGGAGTGGCCTTCACTTGGACACAATACAATTGGACACGGTGCAAATGGACACGTTACAAATGGACACGAGATTTTGCACACGGTTCAATTGGACACAGTGCATTTGGACACAGTAATTTTGGATACAGTAGCTTTTGGACACGTAAGAAAATACGCATCGTTTACTTGGACACCGCTCACTTGGACACCGCTCACTTGGACACCGCTCACTTGGACACCGCTCACTTGGACACTGTTCATTTGGACACTGTTCATTTGGACACCGTTCGTTTGGACACAGAAAGACGCGCACCGTTTATTTGGACACCATTCGTTTGGACATCGTTATTTGCCCACCGTTCGTTTGGACACCGTTCATTTGCCCACCGTTCGTTTGGACACCGTTCATTTGCCCACTGTTCGTTTGGACACCGTTCATTTGTACACAGAAACATGCGCACTGTTTGTTTGAATATGTAACAGATGGAGAGAAATAAAAATCATTTTGGGAAAATATAATCAGTATTCTTATAACACTTTATACTGGTAAATCTATGTAAAATATGAAATCGTGAAAAGGTGATACATTTGAAGGTTATAATATCTGTCAAAATAAAATATATTCATACTTATATATCTCTCTAATCGAAAGATACTGATGTCATTAATTTTACATTGCTTTTAGCACTTTGTTTAGCCTTTTGCATATTTGGATATCATATTGTGAAGAGACAGATAAAAGATGATATAATTTGGGTAAGGATGGGTGTAAAAAATTTATCGGGACATGAAAAGAAATTATATAGTTTTATTCATTCGATAGAAAAGATGTGTTAATTCTTGACCAACTTTTATTTTGTAACTGTTTTACGGGTAACAGCATTGGTATTACATATTTAAATGTTATAAAGAATGAATATTTCATACGATATTTATACCACCATTAAAAAAAAACGTAACATTCGTAGAGCGCTTGGCATTATAATTGAAGTAGTTTAAAAAAAAATTAAAGTATTTTCGGCACCACATACGTTATTTGTATAAAGTAAAATCTCTATATATTAATTCAGTGCTGGGATTTACTTGCACATTTTGGCCCGATTTCGTGACTCACGCCTATTGCCCCCCACTCACCGCTCGTGCGTTAGCAACGAGTAGCCAGATACGCGTAACTAAGGAACGCGATGCTTTGTCTCAGGAGCATCCATATATAAGAATGCCCAAATATAATAATAAGACAATACTTTTCTATAATTAAAAGCTTTTCTTCAATATTTTATATCAATGAATTATAAAATATTGAAGAAAAACTTTTAATTCTAAGAATTTTCGCGCTGTATTTAGAAAAGTATTGTCTTATTATTATATTTGGGCATTTTTACATATAAACGCTCCTGAGATGAAGCGCCGCGGTTCTTAGTTACGCATATCTGGCGACTCGTTGCTGACGCACGAGCGGTGAGTGAGGGGCAATAGGCGTGAGCCACGGAATCGGGCCGAAATGTGCAAATAAATCCCAGCACTGTCTTAGAGTATACGTTTGTATTTTTTAAAAGACGTATGATTATAGAAATTGCAGCTTTTTCATTTATTCTAAGTCAAAAGATACCATTTATATAACATATAAAGATTAAATTTGTGTAAATGTATGTTGTGCCAAAGACATTTTAATTTTTTTTCTTATAATATTGTTACATATTATATCGAACGTAGTGATTTTATTTTGTATTTTTATAAAATATTGATATAAACATCGTAAAACATTGTTTTATCGTATCATATAAACATTTAATACTGATTCTCCAGTATTATCTAAATAAACGTAAGTAGAAAACGCGATATCAATCAAATGTAAATGTATCTGAATGTCATTGCTATAATGATGCGTATTATTTGTTTTGTCCGACCGTTTCGAACATTTCGCTACAAGTTGATTGATAACAACAAATTTTTCATTTGTTTCCTGTTCATGTTTTAGAGTAATCGTTTGTATCTTTCAAAATACATACTATTATAGTAATTATAGTTTTTCCAATTACTTTAAGTCATTACATACGATTCAATTAACATATAGAGATTTTACTTTGTACAAATAATGTATGTGGTGCCGAAAATACTTTAATTCTTTTTTAAACTACTTCAATTATAATGCCAAGCGTTCTACGAATGTTACATTTTTTTTTAATGGTGGTATAAATATCGTAAAATATTCATTCTTTATAACATCTAAATATGTAATACCAATGCTGTTATCCGTAAAACAGTTACAAAATAAAAGTTGGTCAAGAATAACACATCTTTTCTATCGAATGAATAAAACTATATAATTTCTTTTTATGTCCCGATAAATTTTTTACACCCATCCTTACCCAAATTATATCATCTTTTATCTGTCTCTTCACAATATGATATCCAAATATGCAAAAGGCTAAACAAAGTGCTAAAAGCAATGTAAAATTAATGACATCAGTATCTTTCGATTAGAGAGATATATAAGTATGAATATATTTTATTTTGACAGATATTATAACCTTCAAATGTATCACCTTTTCACGATTTCATATTTTACATAGATTTACCAGTATAAAGTGTTATAAGAATACTGATTATATTTTCCCAAAATGATTTTTATTTCTCTCCATCTGTTACATATTCAAACAAACAGTGCGCATGTTTCTGTGTACAAATGAACGGTGTCCAAACGAACAGTGGGCAAATGAACGGTGTCCAAACGAACAGTGGGCAAATGAACGGTGTCCAAACGAACGATGGGCAAATGAACGGTGTCCAAACGAACGGTGGACAAATGAACGGTGCGCGTCTTTCTGTGTCCAAACGAACGGTGTCCAAATGAACAGTGTCCAAGTGAGCGGTGTCCAAGTAAACGATGCGTATTTTCTTATGTGTCCAAAAGCTACTGTATCCAAAATTACTGTGTCCAAATGCACTGTGTCCAATTGAACCGTGTGCAAAATCTCGTGTCCATTTGTAACGTGTCCATTTGCACCGTGTCCAATTATACTGTGTCCAAGTGCACCAGTCCCATTTTGGGGACCTAACTCTTTTGAAATTCTTGTGTTTGTTTCGAGTGGAGTTGATACGTCTTTCGCATCATTCATGTAGAATTTATTTATTAAATCTTTTACATACTTTGCTTGAGATAAGCAAATTTTTCCAGTTAAGCCTTCTCTCTTGATATCCATGCCTAGGATGTGGTTAATTGGTCCAAGATCGACCATCTTGAAAGTACATTGTAAGCTCTTCTTTATTTTCGCAAGCTCATTGTATCTTCTAGAGGCTAGAATTAAATCGTCAATGTATACTATAAGAATCACTCGAGATTCATTTTCGTTGAACGTGTAGATACATGGATTCGCTTCAGTTCTTCTACTTCCAAGGCTTAAAAGGAAATTGTCGAGTTTTCGATACCACTCGCGTCCCGATTGCTTTAAGCCATATAATGGTTTATTTAACTTGCATACCGTATCTTTTCGATTTTCTTCAATAAACATTTCAGGCTGTTCCATGAAAATCTCATCAGTAAGTTCTTCCTGTACGTAAGCGGAAATGACATCCATTTGGTCCACGTACATTTCCTCATTTACGGACGCGGCCAATAATGCCCTTATCGATTCGTACCGTGCGACAGGTGCAAAGACTTCTTCGTAATTTATCCCTTTTTGTTGTGTATGTCCGCGAGCTACTAATGTATGTCCTTGCTTTGTACTTTTCAGTTTCCCCGTTTGGACCTTGTTTTATTTTAAACACCCATCGGCTGCTAAGTATTTTCTTCGCTTCTGGTTTTGGCACCAATGTCCAGGTATTATTCTCTTGCAAAGTTTTAAATTCCTTCTTCATAGCTGCTAGTCATTCTAATCGATCGCTTCGATTCATAGCTTCAGCTACATCCATGGGATTATGATTAGCATTATTGCGCGTTTGATACATTTTCTTAGGTTTTCCTTGTTGACCGGTTTTCAATAATTTAGGGCGTCCACGACCTCGTTGTAAATTGTTGTCTTCATTTTCCTCTCTTTCTTCTGGAATTTCATTGACTTCATCTTCTGTATCGTTATCTTCGAGTTGTTGATTATATTCGTTTGTTATCTCTTCATTAACTTCCGTGTCTTGAAGATCCGTTAATAATGGCATCGATTTAATTTTCAGCGTTCCTTTTTCATTTAAATTGTTATTCGAGTCATTTTTAATTAGATCATCCCAATCATTGTGGCATGAATGGAGTTTCTCGTAAAATTTAACGTCGCGTGATTTTATTACAGTTTTCGTTCCTGGCTTCCATAATCTGTATGCTTTAGCATCTAAATATCCGACTAAGACATATTCATCTCCCTTTCGGAAGAACTTTTCGCGTTTAGCGCCTTTATTTAATGCGATGACCTTGGTTCCAAAAATGCGAAAGAAGCCCACATAGGGTTTCTTATTCGTCCACGCTTCAATCGGAGTTTTATCGTTTAAGCATTTTGTAGGACATCTGTTTCTTATGAACGTCGCCGTATTCACTGCTTCGGCCCATAGTGATTGCGGTAATCCAGATTGCTGCAGCATGCTTCTCGCCATTTCGACAATCGTCCTATTTGCGCGTTCTGCAACGCCGTTCTGTTGCGGTGTATATTCCACAGATAGTTGCCGAGCGATGCCTTCATCCTCCAAAAACTTTTTGAAATCATTGGACAAATATTCTCTCCCATTGTCCGTGCATAATTTCTTAATACGTTGTCCTGTTTGGTTTTCCACTCTTCTTTTGTAATTTCTGAAAGCCTTCAAAACATCAGATCGTTTGTGGAGCATGACAGTTTCGGTGTATCTTGAGTAATCATCAATAAATGTAACAAAATACCTCGATCCTCCTAATGATTCAACATTCATCGGACCGCAAATATCAGAGTGTATCAAATTCAGTACCTCGGTCTCTCTGTTTTTTGACAGCTTAAATGGTTGAATATGCAGCTTATTTTGATCACAGATCTCACATCGAAATCCGTCAGTTTTTGTTGTAAATTCAACACCTTTAACCATCTCTTTTATTTTTAAATTTTTCAAATCTGCAACATTTGAATGTCCATACCTTTGATGCCAACGAGTCAATTTATCGTCGTTGATTTTGTTAACAGCCATTGCGTGATTTTTCGTTTCGTTTACTACGTAGAGTTGATTCCTCTTCGTTGCTGTTAAAGCTGTGGATCCGTCTTTGCGTTTAATCGTTGCACTATTTTTATCAAATACTACGGTGTATCCATTGTCTGTGATCATAGAAACTGACATTAGATTATTTCGTAACGCGGGAATTACCATTATGTCTTTTAGCTTTACGTTGTTTTTTGAACCACGATTTATCACTTCTAAATTAATTTCGCCCGTGCTTGACGAATCTAAACAATGTTCCGCTGCTGTAAACACTTTTGATTGTTCTGTATCGTTTAATACTGCAAATTTTCGATAATCATTACACATATGACGTGTCGCACCGCTATCAAGGAACCAATCGCTAGATTTCGACACTTCAGTGTTGCATACTATAGCGGTCATAGCATCATCTTTGCTATTCGTTTTACCATGTTTTGTTTTTATTCGACAGTCCGCACTTTTATGTCCGATTTTACCGCAATTGAAACACTTTCCGCTAAATTTCTTTTGATATTGTTTCGTATATTTATCTGCCGAATTTGTATGTTTTTGTTTATCACGAACGTGTGCACGAGGAAATAATGCGTCGTTATCGTGTCCTTTTCCCGTATCGTTTCTTCCCGCTCGTTCATCTTGGCGCGCTTCTTCTTCCAGTAGTTTGACCTTCAAGCTATTGATATTCGGAATTTCGTCGCGAGACTCTATCGCAATGCTAAAGTTTTCAAAATCGTCGGGTAATGAAGATAGTAACATTATCGACAAAAGATCATCCGGTATTTTGATTCCCGCCTCGGTCAACTGTTCGGCTTTGTTGGTGAAATTATTTATATACGCGTTCATGGTAATTCCCGAGTCTTTTTTTATTCGGTATAATTGTTTGTAGAGTGAGGCTTTTCTAACAGGTCCCTTTGATTCGTGAACGCGCTTGAAGTTCCTTCCACGCGGCCTTCGATGTCTCTACTCTTTTTACGTGATTTAATTGTCCGCGCGATACGCTCAACACTATTAATGCCAGCGCCTTTTGGTCTTTCGCTGTCCAGGCCGCTGCATTTTCTTCAGTCATTATCGCGTTCATGTAACCCCATAAATCGTTACATACCAGTACGCTTCTCATTTGAATCTTCCATGATTCATAGTTTTCTTCAGTTAGCTTTTTGATACTCTGGATCCCATATGCTGTGGCCATCTTGATTCGAACTCGTTCACTTTTCCTTTACACAACGCGCAGTGCCGAAACGAGTCCTGGGCCCATAACCTGATGGAATTGTGCGGCGCAGGTGATAATGATGGTACACAATTTACACTACGGTTTCACTACGTTTATTATAAAAGTATAAAATGGAAATTAGAGACTTGTAATATCAGCTCGCGTGATTCGTGTCGAGGAAACGGCGCAAACGGAAGAAGAAGAACACACTTGCGCCAACGCGAGAAAAACAAAAGTGTGAACGTTCCTAGAGACGCCACTAGTACCAACCGAATAGTACAATACAACTACGAGCACTCTAGGATCGTTATTTCCAACAATATCTTATATGTTTATAGAATAAATAAGAATATTTTTTTTTAAGGTAAATGTACCGAAAAGGGGATCCAACTCCAATGACCTTGAGTTTGACATGTTATCAAGATCATTACCCTGAGTAACTTTCAAAAGGTTTTAGCCGTCACTCGTTGTTTACTAAAAAGTTATTAACAAATGAGGATTTGTAAAAATCACCACTATTATTTGCAAATTTTGTTGCAAGTTTACTTCGTTTTGCAAAAAATATTTTTATTAATATGATTATAAAAATGATATTATTTTGATAATATATAATCTAAAAAATGAAGAAAAAGTGATAAAAATATTAAAATCACATTCATGATAATTTTATTGTGATTACCTCTGGCACCCCCACCACGAAAAATTGGGTTCGGCTATAGTGCATAATTAAGTGCTAATTTGTTGCTAATTTATTGTTCTAAATTCGATTTTATTGCTCCTATCCATTAGTAGGAAAATGATATTAAAGATGGAGTTGCTGACTTGTCATTAAGCTAGCTCCCGGCTTCCGAAAAACACTTATAGCGAATTGCAAATCATAAAACAAGTACACTAGAATTTATTGCTAATTAATTACTCGAAGATACTGCAAACAGATTTCGAAAACATTAAATTTTTAATTAACCACCAATATGGCATACTATGAACATATAAAGTAAAATCATCAAAGATAAGTAACTAACAATATTAATTTGTTATAATATTGTATTCTGCATTAAATGCTCTCAAAACAAACCATTTCCGAATTTATTGCTTGCAGTTTAATTAGAAAAATCGACCCGAACGAATGGCGGTGCTAGCTTACCTACAAGAGCAAAGTACATGAACGTAATTAATTGCTGTTATGATTTTGGTTTCAAAATGTTTCTTTAATTTATTTCTCTCAAGATATACAATATCGAATTTATTGCTCAACGTTTAGCTTAGAAAAATCGTGTAGGTAAGCTAGCACCGGCCACTCTTTCGATGGATTTTTCTAAGTCAAACGTTGAGTAATAAATTCGATATTATATATTTTGAGAGCAATAAATTAAAGAAACATTTTAAGACCAAAATAATAACAGCAACTAATTGCGTTGATATAGTTTATTCTTGTAGAAACGCTAAAACCGCCACTTTTTCGGTTCGATTTTTCTAAGTTAAATGTTGAACAATAAATTCGATATTGTACATCTTGAGAGCAATAAATTATAGAAACATTTTAAAACCAAAATAATAATAGCAACTAATTGCGTTCATGTACTTTATTCTTGTAGACAAGTTAGCACCGCCACTCTTGAGTCGATTTTTCTAAGTCAAACGTGAAGCAATAAATTCGATATTGTATATTTTGAGAGCAACAAATTAGAGAAACATTTTGAGACACAAATCATTACAGCAACTAATTACGTTCATGTACTTTACTCTTGCAGGCAAGTTAGCATCGCCACACATTTGATGGATTTTTCTAAGTCAAATTTTGAGCAATAAATTCAATATTGTATATTTTGAGAGCAATAAATTAGGGAAACATTTTGAGACTAAAATCATAAGAGCAATTAATTGCGTTCATGTATTTTACTCTTGTAGGTAAGCTAGCATTGCCATTCGTTAGGTCGATTTTTCTAATTAAACTACGAGCGATAAATTCGGAAATGATTTAGTTTGAGAGCATTTAATGCAGAATACAATATTGTAACAAATTAATATTGTTAGCTACTTATTTTTGATAATTTTACTTTATATGTTCATAGTATGTCATATTGGTGCATAATTAAAAGTTTAATATTTTCAAAATCTGTTTGCAGTATTTTCGAGCAATTAATTAGCAATAAAATCTAGTGTATTTGTTTTTTGATTTGCGACTCGCTATAAGTGTTTTCCGGAAGTGGGAGTGCCAGCTTAATGGTGCACTATAGCTGAACCCGATTTTTTGTAGTGGGGGTGCAAGGTTAATAGAGGTTGTACTTTACTCTTGTAGATAAGCTAATACCGCCACTCGTTAAATCAATTTTTCTAATTAAACTGCAAGCAATAAATTCGGAAATGGTTTATTTTTAGAGCATTTAATGCAGAATACAATATTGTAACAAATTAATATTGTTAGCTATTTATTTTTGATAATTTTACTTTATATGTTTTACTTTATATTGGTGCATAATTAAAAGTTTAATATTTTTAAAATCTGTTTGCAGTATCTTTGAGCAATTAATTAGCAATAAATTCTAGTGTATTTGTTTTTTGATTTGCGACTCGCTATAAGTGTTTTCTGGAAGTGGGAGTGCTAGCTTAATGGCAAGTCAGCATCCCCATCTTTAATATCATTTTCTTGCTAATGGATAGGAGTAATAAATTCGCGCTTAGAGCAATAAATTAGCAATAAATTAGCACTTAATTATGCACTATAGCCGAACCCGATTTTTCGTGGTGGGGGTGCCAGGTTAATGTGGATGTAAGAATCAAGATTTGTACGTAGTCTGGCAATGAGGAAGAAGAACAAAAAAGAAGATAATGAAGACAAGAAAAAATAGGTTTGGATTAGGTTATATCTTCCGGACATGGAGCCCCCCCGTAGGAGAGGCGGAATCCACTGCGTTTACGCATACACTTTCCCATCCACACAACAATTGTAGGATGAACCTCGCTTTGCTTTGTAAAGTATATGCGTGAACACAATGGGTTTCGTCTCCCCCCCCCCCCCCCTACGGAGGGCTCCACTTCCGGAAGATATAACCTAATTCAAACATTTCAGTTTTAAAAATAAAGTCAGGTTGGGTTAAATTAGAATTTTTTCGAGCAAAGCCCCTCCCTTTGAAGAATAAAATGCTGAATTTTTATTCAAAAAATTATACTTTTGATAAACGTATTGATGTTTTTTTTAAATAATGAGCAGACTATATCCAATAAATGATTAATTCAATATAGTTATATTTTTGAACACTTTATATAATAACTTGCATGTTTATTTAAGTGTATGTGTGTAGTATGAGTAAGACTATTTCTATAAACTAAGTCCAATATCAAGTTTTTCATTGTCACAGTTCGTACAAATCTTGATTTTTACAAATCTTTGTTTGTTAATAACTTTTTAATGAACAACGAACGATGATAAAACCTTTGGGAATTACTCGGGACGATGACTTTGACAACATATGTCAAGGTCAAGATCATTAGGACTGAATCCCCTTTTCGGTATATTTAACTTTTTTAAGTAGCAAAAACTATAATAAAATTTATTGAAAAAATATACTTTACATTGTTATACTTATATTGTTCCTTCAGAAGCTGCAAAGAAATATTATATTATTACAAAATATAATTATATCAACTGCAAAAATATATCAATAGGTTATCTACTGTTATGTGCAAGACAACTCGTGCATGCAAAATTTGTTTGCGGAATAAATTGTTCTTTTGAAAACAGTAGTGACTGTGCAGGCAAGATGTGTTTATGGAATATATTGTTCCTTTAGAAACAGCGATAATTATATATATAGGATTTGTTTATGGAATAGATTATTTCTTTAGAAGGAACAAAGATCGTACGTAAGATTTATTTATGGAATAGAATTTTTTTTTATCAAGTATATTTCTGAGGGAAATGCAACTGCACTAGTGATAATAAATAAGTACTATGTTGATGTGATATAAAAAGTAAAGTGAAGTAATTACTTGTGATCCAACTATCCTAGAAATGCTGTCATCCAAAAGAAACTTACAGCTTAATTTTTTTGTAAACAAACTTTCTGCCACTTATTTAAATTAATTTCATAATTTTGAACTGCATACATTTATTAAAACAATGAACTGCATACATTTAAAACAATTTTAAACTGCACCATGCATTTATCAAAAAAAAAAAAAAAATCAATTATATTAAATATGACTTTATAGCTTTACATATATATTTTGAATTTAGATATATGAGCCGTTTATTTTGAAAGTGGCCTAAGTCCATTTATACTTAAATTGAGATATTTAAGGGTTTGTGTTTCAATGCAATTAAAAATATACGTACAGGATACTAATGAGTCATACTGCTTAAGTGTATCTAAAGGTGTTAAATTTATAGTTCCTATTAAAATAATGGCAATTATTAAGTGAATAATATGCGTTTTCTTACCAAGAATGGAGTTAGGCCACTTTCAAAATTAACAACCAGATTCGTTATAAAATTTGAAGGAGCCCAAGTCCATTCAACTTTCAAATTGAAAAAAACAATACTCAATTTATTTTACATATCTTTACAACACTTCAAAAACATAATTTATGCGATTCAAAACATTTTTTAACTACATAACGTACAAAATTACAAACATAAATTACAACGTACAAACATAAATTACAAAACAATTTACTACTCATCTACATTTTGTGTGTGTGAAAGGGATTTGAAGAAATCATGATGTTCCGGTGGTATATATCGTAATAGGTCAATTATGTCCTTGAATTTTGCTGTTGTAATTTGTCTGATATTTTTATACAGTGGTGTCAATACAATATTTTCGAACTTTCTTGGTCTACCCCGACGTGGTAATAAATTCAGGACTTTAAAATTTTCATTCTCATTCATTGATGTCTTATAGAAAATTTTATACGGTTCATTTCTGACAAAACGCATCCAACATATTTTTAACCAGTTTATTGATTTCAAGTTTTATATTTAATTTGTTTAACTGCATTAATTAAACGTACTGATTATTCAGCTAAAGCAATTGTCCAAAAACTGAGGTTAACTTGTTAAATACTAATTAATTAAAATTACCTTCATCACTGTCTTCGGACATTATCAATAATTAATATCTTAATTTAAGTATAACTGGATTTAGGCCACTTTCAAAGTAAACAGCTCACTTATTGAACTAACTCTGAAAACTTATGTGTACAGAATTATCGTATCTACTCGGAATATAAGTAACCTCAAATGCTTTATTGATAAATAACTTGAAGTTGTACATGTAACCACGGGCAACCGGAAATAATTGACAAATGGACTTAGGCCACTTTCAAAATAAACGGCTCATATATATATATATATATATATATATATATATATATATATATATATATATATATACAATATATGCACAATATATAGATCCTTCATACATAAAAATATTTGTAATTTATATATTTGAAATATATTAATTGAGAAAAGAAAGAGGGAAGATATATATATTTATATATATATGTTATAATTCGTACTGTCAAAATGTGAAGTTTCAGATTTTGTATCCCGCCATTCCTTCGAAAACTATCCTTGACTTCTATCAGTCATAAAAGCATCTTTCAAAAAATGAAATTTTACATTTTGATGGTACAAATTATGCCGTGACGTGTGTACAAATAGCGATTGATTCTGCTGATAGAAAAGAGTATTTTACTCTTGAGCTTAATAAGGCTGAGTTCTAATAGGGATTATTTTAAACTGAAGAGATAAATATATTAAGTTTATTTGGGTGATACAAATTAGTACAAATCCAGCTCTTTCGATTTCTGATTTTATTATTATTTCTTTGTTTTGATTTAGTTTGGTCCTGTTAGTTTAATTTGAAAATAGCAGGACTACAGCTTTTTTGGAAATGGCACGAAGTACAAAATTATTATTGGCGGTATAAATTAGTACAAAATGGGTACTAAATAATTTGATAGATCCAGTTTGATTCTGCTGATTTGGTCCTTCTAGTTTAATAGAGGTTATCTAGATGCCTTTTATCTTAACATTTACATGTTTACACTAAACTGATTTACATCTGTGTAGACACACATACATAAAAGTTATCTCACAATTACTGGATGTTCTTTTAATAACAGATTTTATGGCTAATTTGAAGACGATTTTTCCTCAACAAGAATATTGAGAGATTATTTCTTGCAAATTTCTTTTTTTTGCCATGATATACGTTTGTATAATTAAGCCTTAAGCTAAAATTTCCTCTCTATTAAAGTGAATGACGCGTGTGAACCTAGCATCTCAAGTGTTAGCATCTCACAAATATTTTTCAGATTTATTTGCATCCAGTATAGTTCTATAGTTTCTGATAAGTTTAACAATAGTACCGGTGATTATACTATTAAAATCGCATTTAAAAAAATGAGATGCTAACTTCCGGTAACATATGATAGCATCTCATCATATTTCGAAAGTTTAATCATAAAAAAAGTAAAATTTCGTAGAGTTCTATAGTCTAGATATATTTTGTAATAGTTCTGACGAATAAATGATTGTTTTGCCAGAAAAAAGCGTATTTTCGATGATATAGATGAGATGCTGGTCGATTTTTAAGAGTTCTGCTTATTCGAAAATAGTTCTCGCATAGTTCTGAGCATGTACATTGCCTTTTAAAAGAGTTGTAATGAAAGAAAGTGTTTGAATATTTTTTAAAAAATTGTTTTGCTCGAAAAACGCGTAGAATTTACATCTGCTACAGCATATCACAAACAAATGCTTTCACATTTTTTATGTACATGCCCAGAACTATACGAGAATTATTTTCGAATAAGCAGAACTCTTGAAAATCGACCAGCATCTCACCTATATCCTCGAAAATACACGTTTTTCGAGCAAAACAATTTTTAAAAAAATATTCAAACGCTTTCTTTCAACAGAACTCTTTTAAAAGCCAATGTACATGCCCAGAACTGTGCGAGAATTATTTTCAAATAAGCAGAACTCTTGAAAATCGACCAGCATCTCACCAATATCATCGAAAATACGCTTTTTTCTGGCAAAACAATCGTTTATTCGTCAGAATTATTGACAAAATATATCTAGACTATAGAACGGAATTTTACTTTTTTATGATTAAACTTTCGAAATATGATGAGATGCTATCATATGTTACCGGAATTTAGTATCTCATTTTTTTAAACGCGATTTTAATAGTAAAATCACCGGAACTATTGTTAAAACTTATCAGGAACTATAGAACTGTGCTGGATGCAAGTAAATCTGAAAGATATTTGTGAGATGCTAACACTTGAGGTGCTAGGTTCACACACGTATTTGTATGGAGTTTTATTAATCTTTTAACTGTTCACACAGTTTTGTTTATGAAAATTCTTTCTTTTTCAATTGTTTATAACTCGGAAATTATTGATACTTCGACATTTTTGTTGAATTAAAATCGCCCCCAAATTGATCAAGAAAATCTGTTATTAAAGAGACATCCAGTGCTTTGGGATATGTTGGACACACATACAGACCACTCTGTATAGGTCTCTCAGGAAACTAGTATTAAATAAAAAAAATTTTTTTTAACAAGTACATCAGAATATAAATAATTTTGATCTATAAGCAATAAAAAAAGCTTTTGACTCTATTGTATTTGATAAATGTTAATAAAACATGAAATCTTATTTTTTGCTTAATTTTAAATATACTTTAGTTGATTAAAATCTGTCTAGATTTAAAGCATAGTTATCAAGATATATATTTTCAAAACTTGGAAAACTATGAAAAAAGATATTTTGATTAATTAAATTTAGGTAAAGGAAAGAGATATAAATTAATTTGGTTTCTGATAAGAGTATTTTGTTAATCAAAAAGGGGCGTTGTTATTAAATTTGTAATATATAAAGCGGACTTCTTTTTTAGAACCTCAAGAATACAGATCCGGATTTTTGTGTCGTTTTTACATCTAATCAATATTAAACACAAGTGACTTAATTATTTCTATTTATGTATGCCACGTACATATCGTTTATCGTCATTCTTCACATGTACCCGATATGTTAAGTTAGATCCGGGAGTGGGGAATGACGAAGTGAATGAAGGTTGTCGAGAAATTCATCGCGATATGTAATGCCGGTTTAGTTTTGGTTTCGAAATCAGTCAATGCTAAATTGTTGAATACGAGAAGTATCTGAAGCTTATGAATTTTATGCTTTTACACCTGTAACATTAGGTTGTTGTAACGATGAAACAAGCAATTCTGATAACCATTATGTCTCTCTCTGTCTTTTTCCCTCTTGCTCTCACGTCTCTCTACTTTCACCTGGAACTCCACAAATGGTTACATCCGCCAACCTGAGAAAGCTATGCCCTATTTATGCTAATTTATTGAACTGGAGACGAACCGCGCGCGCGAGTTTTCTTATGCAGCTATTTCGTTAAGTATTTTAGCGGCAATATTATACAGAATCTAAAAAATACTGATTAGATGGAAATAAAAATCAATATCGAATGAATTTAAAGTCAAACTTTATTTGAAAAAATATGATGCTATTATTTGTTTCTTACTTTTATTTTTAATACCTTTTTATCGTTTTTTTTTTAAATTTATAATGTTTATAGTCAAAATGCAAAATGACAATTATAGATATTATTAGCTCCTAAAGGAAAATTCAAATTTACATTAAATATCTTTTAAAATTGATTACTTTAATCGCAAACTTTTTTTTATAACTTTATAGTATTATATTTTGCAATACAGAAAGAATAAAAATTTTTTAAAATTAAATGTTTTCTATAATTTTTATAATTATAATAAAATTAAAATAAAATTTGATGTGGAATTTGGAGTTCTTTAGAAACAAAGATATTTATGTTAACTATTTTATAAAAACTTTTTTATAGCTTTCTTATAACTTCAACTTCAATTTTCTGCAAATAGTGACGAATAGGACATTTTAGAGGCTAGAACTTATAATCAAGATTTTAAAAATTACATCATGGGAAATGATTATTTTTATTCTTATTTTTGAAAAGACATTGCCTTTTGTTGAATGGTATAATTGGCATTGGGAAAATGTATAATAATGAGTTACAACGTAAAGAGTAATGAGGGCACGATTAAATAACGGGATGGTGAAGGAAACAGTATTGCCACAAATAGAGTACGGATAAGTTCTTGTCCCTTATCGGTATGTATATGTTGGTAATATGCAATTCATTCATTTCCGTGTTTAGCTTTTATTAACATTTAGGCACTGTAAAGTAAATATCACACAAACTTTTATATATCAAGAGACACGGTAGTATCTCACGCCAAGTTACGCGAAGCAAAAATCATGCGCTGCAACGGCGAGACGCACCATATAGAGTATCGCAGAATAATGCAATAAGAAAAAGTGATAAAATGATTAAGGCAAAGTGATAAGAAATTATTCAGTTATAAATTATAAGAGTATCACAGAATAGTGCAAGCAAGATAAGTGATTTCTTCTAATCGATGTCATTTTGGACAAAATTAGGTTATATTATGGTTATCGAGAACAAATTGATAAGAATTTATTTTGTAAATTTATTTATTTTTTTTATATAATATGAATTGGATGAATTGAAATCGGAAAATTAATATAACGAATCTGATATCTTCTCTGAGGGTAACACGGATTTGGACGAATTGGTGCGACCAGGCTTTAATATTTTAGTAGTATAAATATTTTTTCTCATTAAATTTTTAATATTTTATATGTATTGCATTGTTTCTCAAAGCACACTCAGTCCAAAAAAAATAGTACACCTAAAATTTGGCAAAAAATCACCAAATTTTGAATGACGATAACTACGCAAGTAATAATGATAGAAAGGTCTTTAAAAAAAGAAATTGAAGCTTGAAAGCTCTATTTTAAGAATCAATTAATTAGAGTTTTGCGAGATAATTTCTTTTAAAATGGCAGATGACAAAGCGAAAACATTCAAAATTAAAAAATTTTTGTCCGAGTTTGCGACGACCCATGGCAAGAGACAAGTGTCGCAACTTAATGGGATAAAAAGCATGCGATAATACAGAGTCTCCCCTTCAAAATCCTTTTTTACTCGTCTCAATACGATGATTTTTCGCTGAGATATGCGTATTTAAAGTAAAAAACTGCCTTTTTATTCAAATGCGCATATCTCAGCGAAAAATCATCGTATCGAGACGAGTAAAAAAGCATTTTGAAGAGGAGACACTATACTATCACATGCCTTTTATCTCACTAAATTGCGATACTTAACTCTTGCCATGGGTCGTCGCAAATTCGGACAAAAATTTTTCAATTTCGCATACCCTCGTTTTGTCATCCGCTATTTCGAAAATACATATCGTACATAATTGCAATATAAAATTTTTTGAAGTGGCAATCCGAATCTCGAAAATGCTTTTTGGAACATCCTGCTAGCTATATTAGGTGCTAAGATATTCAATTTTGAATTTTTAACAACGCCCAATTTTAACTTTATTGGACGGATAAAAATTCCGGGTTTCGCTAACAACATTGGTATTTTAAAGTTCAAAATCGTCCTCGGATTGTGAGCGTTCGACGTGTATGTGCATGTGTGTAACGTAGCTGACGAACCATGGAATTTCGCTACTCCAGACCCACATTAACTCAAGCAAACCTTCTGAGTAGTTATGTGAACGCAGCTTCCCCATTAGGCAATTTCGATATTCGATTTTACCGCGCGGAGAAAGTTCCCTGAGCTGTATCAGCTCCAGGAACTGTCGTACAGGCGACTTCCATCTGACTATTTCTTATTAAAAAGTTTTACCGTCGGCATTAGCAGTACCCAATATGCACTACAAAGAGGTTGCGCGATCGGAATTTGCACATCATATGGCTCTGAAAAAGGCCGTTTTGTAAATGTATGTGTGTGTTTACCTTAAGGATAAGGACCCCGTGGCTCGTCAGTTCCACGGTATTTTGCGACTCCAAACCCTCCTTGAGTGTGTGTGTGTGTGTGCGCGCGCGTGCGTGCGTGCGTGTGCGTGCGTGTGTGTGCATGCGTGTGTGTGAACGCGTAAATCTATATGTAACAGAAAGAGAGAGGGAGGGAGGGAGGGAGAGAGGGAGGGAGGGAGGGAGAGAGAGAGAGGGAGGGAAGGAGAAGGAGAGAGAGGAGGGAAAATAAGGGAGAGGGGGGGAGGGAGGGAGAGCGAGAGACAGAGAGAGGGGGTGGGAGGGGGGATTGATTGATTAATTGATCTTTATTAGCTTTCTCAGCTATTTGTAATACAAATCTAGTTTGCATTAATTACAATATACTCCTTTAACATTCGCTTAAACGGCACAATTCTTTCATTCCGCTTTATTTCAGCTGGCAAGGCGTTATACATTTTCACTCCTTCGTAAAACATACTCTTTTGCGCACTCCTTGTTCTGCGATACTTTATTGCAATATCCCCAGCTTGTCGTGTTTGCCTTTCACTCTCATTTCCCACAATTTCTAACCTATTTCTTAATTGCTCCGGTAACATGTTCCTTAAAATCTTAAAAATAAATATACACACATTATAATATAGCCTCTGTTTTATAGACATAAACTGCAGCGCTTGCAGCATACGCTCCACTTTGGTATGTCTATCACATTGCAATATGATCCTCATGGCCCGGTTTTGTGCTTTTTGCAATTTACTCAGCTGTGTTTCTCCCATATCAATTAACAGCGTCGCACAATACTCAAAGTGAGGTGCTATAATTGTCTTATATACATCTAGTGTATGCCGATATATAATTACCTATTCTATTCAAAAAACTCGTTTTTTTCCCTATTTTCTTTAGCATATAATCACAGTGGTCCTTAAATCGTAGTCTATCGTCAATAATTATGCCTAGGTATTTCATTATTTCCACACGTTCAAACTCAGTTCCATCCAAACATTTCAATGTTATATTACCTCGCAGTTCTTTTCTTATACTTCTAACAATCATATTTCGTTTTTCCTGCATTCATTTTTAACTTATTTATATTCATCCACTCTTCTACTATAATAAATGCCATATTCATTTTGCCCTCTAATTCCGCGCTGCTTTCTCCAGTTACATATATTAACGTATCATCTGCAAACATTTTTATACTACATCCTTCTGGACAGATTTTTATTATATCATTTATATATACTATAAATAATAAAGGTCCTAATACAGATCCTTGCGGTACTCCATATTCTGTGGTCATTAATTTAGACTATTTATTATTAAATTGAACCTGTTGTGTTCTATCCTTTAAATATGATCTTAACCATTCCCCTAATTCCATATTGATATAATTTCTCTAATAATCTTTTTCTATCTATTGTTTCAAAGGCTCGCTTAAGATCCATGAAAATTACCCCTACCATTTTTGCCTTACTAACTATCAATTTCCATTCATCAATGACTGTTTGAATCGCTGTTTCACACGAATACTGTTTTCTAAAGCCCGACTGATGTTCTGTTATAATACAGTTATCTTTCAAATACGTTTCAATTTGCTTTTTAACTACTAATTCTAACACTTTTTCAAATATTGGTAACATATTTATAGGCCTAAATTCACTTGCTTTTCTAGCTTTCTCTATTTTTGGAATCGGTATTATTGTAGACGTTTTCCAACCTTTTGGACAGCAACCTTCCTTCAAAGAATTATTTATTATATCAACAAATTCCTCTTTTATTACGCAAAATGCTGCCTTTAATATATCGCTAGTTATTCCCTCCTCTGTACCTTTCTTTTTCGGTAGTCCCATAACAATTTCCTGTAAATGCTCTATACTAATCATTTCAAAATTTTCCATAATTCCCTCGTTTTCAATAACATAAATAATTCTTTTACATGCATTCCCAGTTTTATTCCCATTTATAGATTTCACTATACTATTAATACTTTGTATATAATATAAATTAAATTTATCTGCTATATTGCATCCTTCAGTGCTGTCTAATATTTCAAAATCTATATTCTCTACTTCCCTCTTACCTCCTGGTTCGCCTCTAATTATTTCTTTTAGTGTTTTCCACATAGATGTCGGATTTTCTTTATTAAGATCTATCATATTTTCATAATATTCTTTCTTCTTTGTCTTAATTAATTTAACTACTGTATTTCTTTCAATTTTAAATTGCAACCAATTTTGTTCCGTGTCAGCATACAATGCCTTCCTATATGCCTCATCCCTTTTGGCCGCTGCTTCTCTTATTTCATCCGAAAACCACTTTTTCCCTTCCCATATTCTCGGAATTCTAAAATTTTTTCTAGGTGCTGTAGCGTCCAACGCATTTACTATACTATCAACAAATTTCTTCGCTCTCACACTGATATTCATATCTTGGTTTTTCTCTAATTTATTTATTAACAATAAATTTGATAATAAATACAGAGAACTTAGTATTAGGAATTATAGAGTTTAATATAGATGAATTTATTAAATTACCACTAATTTAATAAATTCATCTATATTAAACTCTATAATTCCTAACACTAAGTTCTCTGTATTTATTATCAAATTTATTCGCATTCAGTTCAACTTTTAGCCACGCATGGTCCGTTATTTTAGGTTCATGCATTACCTGCACTTCTATTTTATTATTAGCAAAAATTAAATCTATAATTGTTTTACTATCTTTCGTAATTCTCGTCGGTTTATTTACATATTGTTTCATGCCTAAGCTCAACATTGTCGTTTGTAACTTCCTTGTATAAAACGAATCTAACATAATATCTATATTAAAGTCTCCTATTACCATACATTCTCCCCGTATTATTAACTCTTCTATTATATCCTCCAGAAATCTCACGAAATCACCATGCGATGCACTCGGTGAATGATATATTACCATTATTATTCCTCTATACAATTTTTCTTTCACCTCAATCGCAGCACACCAACAATTCGATTCTAATTTTTTTACTAATATTATTTCTTATTTAACATTATCCCTTATATATAAAACAACCCCTCCTGTATTTCTATTTTCAGCATCGCATCTAATTATACTATACCCTGGTACGTTCACTTCACTGTCTTCAATTTCAGCAGTCAATCTTGTCTCTGATAACGCTATGAATGCCGGATTTACTTTCTTCATAATCTGATGTTGTATCTCATCTTTATGCGCCATCAAACTTTGCGCGTTTGTATACAATATTATTTCCGCTTCCTTCTGTAGTTGCTATTTTGCATCTTCCCAGCCGGCTCTCCTCTTCTCCTCTTGTATCGCCCTTTTAAATGTTGGACATTCTGAGCTAAGGGCGTCGTGTTCATCACTTATCTACAGGTTGTATGTTCGAATTTTAAACATACAATTTACACATTTTTTCTTTGTTGCCGTACATTCAATCGCTTTATGATTTCCCGCACATTTGTGGCATGTTTCATCTCGCGTACAGTTTTTTGCAATATGATAGTATTCCCAGCATTTAAAGCATCTTTTAACATTAATATGATTGAATATAGGACATTTTCTCCATCCTACATTTAGTTTCTTTTTTTTCAACATCAATTCATGCGTTTCTTCATCTACTTCAATTATTATCGAACCTTCTTCTTTTTCTTTTTTTCTAAGTTGATTATTATCATTTCTTTTTTCTTTAACTATTTTCTTCACTATTCGCATTTGGAATCCATCATTTATTGCATCAATTCTATTCTGCTTCTTGATTGTAGTTATTAAGTTATCATCATCCAATCTCATTTCTTCTTCGCTGACATTGATAATTTTTATTTTGGGCTTCATCTGCGGTGATTCCGTAACTTTGAAATTTTCTTCTAGTTTGTCCTGCTCTGTGGCTTTCAACGTTTTCATTTCTTCTCCAGTTTCACAACCCATGATCACTGTCTCCTTGCTTCCTTTTTTTAGCTTCGTTATTCCCATCGCCATGTTTTTGATATCTACCTTTTCTTTTATCAATTTTTTTGTAACTTCACTCTCTTGTTGAATCTTGGGTTTGATAATTATAACATCCTCTTTCTTTTTCTCTTTAACCGCTTCACTATAGCTCCTTTGTATTCCTCCTGTTGATCCACTTACTTCTCCCTGTATCATTCTTTTCAGCTCTTCTAGCAGTTCCTGCTTAACATTTCCCAATTCTTCACGAACTATTTCCTTGACCATCATTTTAATTTCCTTCTTACATGCTGTTTCATCTTTTATTTCTTTTACAACTTTTACCAGCCAATCTATTTTTACGTCAATAGTCGATGATTCACTCGCTTCTGATATTCTATTTCCACTACTTGGCGTCGTAAACGAACCTGTAGATCCTGTAGATCCTAGCCTGTCCCTGCCGCCCCCGGCCACTGCCGATGCCGTCTTCATGTCTGCTTCACTTTCAATTGTAAATGTGTCAAATGGGCCAGAACACGGTACCAATTCTTGATTTTTATCGTAAATCGTATGCTTGCTTACACATCCTGGATGGTAAAACAGCTTAATACGATTCAAGACTGATAGCAAGACTTGCATGTCACCACCTGATTTTTTATTGTCTTTTTACATGCCGGGCATCGATATTCAGCATATTCATCGTCCATGCCGATAATTATCGGCCGAAACCGCTAATATCAGCGTAAGCGATCAGTCACCTCTGTTCCACTGTCAGCACTTTTGTGTCCACTTTTAATGTCTACCTTTCGTGTGAGACTTTGGTGTCCCAGACAGAAAATGCACTTCTCACGCCCACAAAACAGCATATCCCGGCTAGATAACACTCATGGCTGATGCCGGTCTATGCCGCTATGACTTGAATAACTTTCTATCACTCCCCGTAACTATTTAACCGTTTAAAAGTTATTACTTTTGCGGAGCGATGTTTGACACGGCTTCTCCACAGAGAGAGAGAGAGGGGGGGGGAGGAAGGGAGGGAGAGAGAGGGGAGAGAGAGAGAGAATACTGTATTAATAGTGTGTATGACCATTTCTTGCATGAATAACTTCCTCCATGCGACGAGGCATACTCCTTATAAGAGTTTGAATTTCGGCCTGCGTAATGTTCATCCATTCACTCTCAAGAACTCTTCGAAGTTTTGGCAATGAATGGGGAGCAGGTACATAATTGCGTACTCTTCTGCCGAGATTGTCCCAAAGATGCTCAATTGGATTTAAATCCGGACTCATGGCTGGCCATTCGAGTAAATTGATGCCAACTTTATTGCAGAAATTCGGCACTCTTCTTGCTACGTGCATTATCTTGCATGAGTATGAAACGCTCTCCAATAAAGGGCGCATACGGTAACGTAAGGTATCAGTACATCACCTACGTATACATCTGCGTTCATATTTCGCTCGAAAAAATGTAAATCTGTATGCGCGTTGGCAGATATTCCTGCCCAAACCATAACAGAACCTCCGTTGTAGCTGTGTCGTTCACTCACCGTACAATCTGCAAATCGTTCTCCAACTCGACGATAAACCTGTTCTCGCTCATCTGGAGAGAACAGAGTAAAACGAGACTCATCGCTAAAGAGAACGTTTGGATTTAAGCGAACGCGCCAGTGCTCGCGGATATTTGTTTTTTTCCTGAAACGTTCATCGCGACTCATTCTAATTGCTTCTTGTGTTTCCGTTTTTTCTAGCGAATTTCTTCAATCTTGCGAATTCAAATTTCTATTAGCTTCGCAAACTATTGTTGCATTTGAAATCTTAAAAGCACATAAACTCAGTCTTTTGTTTCGTTTAAAAAATTGTTGTTTTTTCACCCGAGCGAGCACAGTAAACAACAATTACTGTTTCTCCATTAAAATTGGTTAATTATGGCCACAATTAGTCCTGAAGTCGCTGCTCAAGTTGCGGCATTAATTGAAGATTGCATCCGTCGGACATGGATTGGATTTCCGCATTTGGTTGGATTTTTGCGTTTCTCTTCGACTTGCGAGGTACGAGTCCGACCGCCATTTTTAAGTTTCATATTCATGTTCAGGAGGCAAAAATACAAGATATTCTTACCCATTATTTCATATGGGTGGGTTTTCCGAAGGTTTACGAAAAGGCGGCCAGTAAACGCGTCAGTTATGAAAAACTGTTATATGTATTTGTAAAATAATATTATTTTAATTCAATCTGCACAAGTGTTATTTTAAATTATTGAAAATAAAAACATATAAAAATATTTTAACAAAAAAAGTTGTACAAATATATCCTACGAAAATAATGATATAAAAAATTGTACCAACTGAAAACAAAAAATTATAAAAATTTTTTAACCGGAAACAGTTGTACATGAATATCTGTTTTAATTTCTGAATAAAAATAGTGATATTAAAAAATTGCGCTAATACTAAATAAAAATTTATGTTATATAAATAAAAATTATAGATTTCCAATATTAAAAGAAAAAATATATCCAATAATACAAAACATAAAATACATAAAATAAAAAATTAATAGGAAAATTAAAACTTAGAAATTAATACTAAAAATTAAAAATTTATACAAAAATTAACAGTTAATGCAAATAAAAAAAAAAAAAATTAATTAAAAAAACGGCGCTGCTAAACTAAACAATATGCTAAAATTAATGTATTCTTTAATACATTTGTAAATAATATATTTTTTAAGTACATTGCGGTTATTGATGTAACTAAATTAAATATAATTCTAAATTAAATTTATTATTTGATGTTTTAATATATAAGATGGCCCACCATAAACGAAACAGATGTATGTGAAGCTAGCATATCATTTCGTGGAAGATCATAAATAATTAAGAGTTCTGGCTTTATTTTTAATAGTTCTAGAGTTATTAATAGTTTAAACAAATAATTCTGGCGATTAAACCAAAAAAAATGCCTCAGGACAAACTGATATGCCAACTTCATGCAACATATCACTTTGTCCTACGACATTTTCCTTATCAATAATTGTTCAAATTTAAAAGATTTATAGTTCTACATTCTAACAAAAGTTCTGCCTTCTACAAGTAAAAAATATTCATTAAAATGAAATAAAACAATTTTTTACCTGAAAAACTCGTATTTTCGAATATAGAGATAATATGCTGGCAGTGTTTCGAGAGTTCTGATTAGTATAAAATAATTCTCGTGTAGTTCTGGGCATGTACATTGCTTTTCCAAAGAGTTCTGATGAAGGAAATAATTAGAAAATTTTTTAAACAATTATTTTACCCGAAAAACTCGTATTTTTGAGTATAGAGGTGATATGCTGGCCGTATTTCGAGAGTTTTGCTTATTATGTAATAGTTCTTGTGTAGTTCTGTGCATTGCTTTTCCAAAGAATTCTGATGAAGGAAATAATTAGAAAATTTTTTAAACTATTATTTTACCCGAAAAACTCGTATTTTTGAGTATAGAGGTGATATGCCGTATTTTGAGAGTTCTTCTTATTATGTAATAATTCTCTTAGGTCTTATGTAGTAGTTCTTGGCATATGCATTGTTTTTCCAAAGAGTTCTGATGAAGGAAATAATCAGAAAATTTTTTTAATTTATCGACCACTTTGACAGCTGAAGTTGAGACATGTCGCAAATTTTTATTTGAATTATTTTTGAAATGCTTTTAGTTCTTGCATCTATTATTCATAAAAAATGTGCTAATGCAATGCACAGAGAAACGAGGAAACATATAATGACAATGCTATTGTAAATTTATACGATAATCATAATATCATAAAAAGGACGACCCATTCATAGAGCACATTTTTCAGTTCTTATTTCGCCGTACCTGAGCGCGCGAAATCTCAGCTCTGTCATTCGTAAAATATAATCTCTCGCTTCCCGTTTAAAAACTATTATAGTCTCGATATTTTTGTATTAGGATTTTTGTCTTGAAATGTTTTAAAGAATCTGCCATTAAAAGGAAATATAGTAGTTTTAGGATACCCTGTATAGTGCACATTGTTATAGTCCGAAAAGATTATACACGAATTACTAGATATATATTATTTTACACGATAAGCTATTGCTCAACGTGTAACGCGAATACAGATCACGTTACGAGCGTTGGCCGAGCGAAGCGCTGACAACGCGAGCCACGCGCGAAGCCCGAGCGACCACGCAATCACTCCATTGCGAAAACATGGAAATCAGGGCAAACGGGATAATTAAATTGCGAAAATGCAACGTAGAAGTCCTTTTTTTTTTTTTTAAACTCCACCAACCATTACAATCTGTCTTACTCAAGGCCATTCAATAATTTTGTGACATAGATGGTTGACCCTGCGCGGTACGAGCCCAGAGGCTCGCCCTATCTTCAGATCACATGACTAAGTCTTGCGGTAATTTGCGTTTTAGTCTACGCGGGAAGTCCGGTTTGTTCATTAAAGTTGATACCAGACTGTTCGGGTGATTTTGCAGTCTCGTCTTATGCTTCACTATCACTTTCTTGATTTCTTTTTCGACAGTAGGTACTCCAAGGTCCTTATGTAGTGATTCATTTGTCACGAACCAAGGCGCGTTGGCCATGGCTCGTAAGATCTTAGACTGGAAACGTTGAATTATTAAAATATTAGATTTAGAGGCAATGCCCCATATCTGTATGCCGTAAAGCCAGATTGGTTTAATTATACTCTTATACAAGAGTATTTTGTTGTCCAGGGACATTTGGGACTTGCGCCCTATTAGCCAGAACATCTTGCTAAATAGAAGACCTAGTTGCTTTCGTTTACTGAAAATGTGTTTTTTCCAAGTTAGTCGCCTGTCAAAATGCAGTCCTAAGTATCTAACTTCTTCATGTTGAGGTATCGGAGTGCCGTTTAGCATCACTGGTGGACACGTTTCTCTTCTTGTGGTGAACGTTACGTGCGTGGATTTAATCTCATTGGCCTTGATGCGCCACTTATGCATCCAGTCTCCTATCTTGCTTAGATTTTCTTGTAGCATCCTTAATGGTGAATCCGAAGGTATCTGTTGTGACTCCCTTTGTAGTTGGGAGATCGGCCGTGTATAAAAGATATAATATTGGGCCCAGAACGCTGCCCTGTGGGACCCCAGCTTGTATTGCTTTCAATTCTGTAGATGCATCTCCATGTTTAACCATAAAATGTCTGTTGCTTAAATATGATTTTAGAAATAAGTAGAATTCGAAGGGTAAATTTTGTTTGATTTTATGAATTAATCCTTTGTGCCATACTATGTCGAAGGCCTAAGCTATATCCAGAAACACAGCTGAGCAATATTTCCCTGCTTCGAGAGATCTAATAATTTTATCTCCATTTCTATGCATTTGATCAATAGTGCTATGCTTCACGCGAAATCCGAACTGATGACTGGGTATCAGTCTCCTTTCTTCAATGATTGGCAACAATCTTGAAAGAATTAGGGTCTCGAGAAGCTTGGCTGTGATAGGCAGGAGGCTAATCGGCCTGTAGGATTTGGGATCAGTCGCATTTTTACCTTGTTTTAATATCATTTTGACTTGGGGTGGAAAGTATCCTGTTCTAAGAATCGCATTAAAGAGGTAAGTGAGATATGTTGTACCCTCTGATGGTAGTTCCTTTAGAATTTTCCCAGTTATCAGATCGTAGCCGGGAGCTTTTTTGATCTGACTGCTTTTTATTGCTCGTCTTACTTCATTTTTGGGGAATTTACTGATAGGTGAGTTAGGTTTATACTGCTCTCTAGGAGAGTCAACAGAGACGTTGGTTTCCTCAGTCAGATCTAATCCAAGGTTTGGTCTGAACACCGTTGACAAGTGTTGTGCAAATTTTTCAGCCTTTTCTTTATCGTTTCTAGCCCAGTTTCCCTCTGAATTTAATAGAGGGGAGTTTGACGACTTAGGTTGTTTAAGCTTTTTAGTGGCCTTCCATAGCGAATAGTCCGTTGTCACAGTAGCGTCTAGATTTTTTAGATAATTTTGAACCCCTTTGTTTACTTCTTTATTTAATACATTTTTCAGTTTCTTAATGGCGTAATTAAGCCTTTTCTTCGTTATAGGACATTTTGATTTTTGCCAGAGTCTTCTTAGTTTCCTTTTTTCTTTAATTTTTTCTTTGATATGTAGGGGACAATCCAAGGTGCCTTCATATTCAGAATTAACAGTTGTTGATGCCCAAGCTGCTTGCTGCAGGCATTCGTTGAAGTGCTCAACAGCTTGGGTGATTTCCTCTTCGTTTTTTAAAGGAATCATTAAGTTTAAGTTTAGCTTGACCAGATCTCTAAATTTACCCCAGTCTGTTCTGTTATTATGTAGTATACAGTTTACGGTTTTCTTGTTGATTGCTGATGAGAGTGTTAATATAACAGGCGAGTGGTCAGAAGAGAGCTCCAGACATGATACGCATCTCGTGTAGTTTGATGCAATTCCTTTTGTTACTGCAAAATCCACTAGATCCGGTAATCTTTTTCTGTCCGTAGGCCAATATGTTGGTTCTCCTCGATGGTCCTCATTAATTCTCTTCCTTTGGGAAGAGTAATTCTAGAACCCCAGAAGATATGCTTGGCGTTATAGTCCCCAGCTGCTATGAAGCGCTTACCCAGAGTAGTGAAAAAGTCCAGGTACTGTTCTTTTCTGATATTATATTTGGGGGGACTGTATATGGCTGCAAGGACAATCGGTCCAGTCCTGTCTTCAATTTCAATCGCAGTAGCCTGTATGTGTTCACTAATGAAGGCACTATGTTTATGGTATTTAATATTTGCTTTAATTAAGATGGCAGAGCCACTGTGTGCAGTTCCGTCTGGATGCGATGTATGATATAAGATGTAATCAAGTATTTTAAAATAACATTTGTTAGTGAAGTATGTCTCAGATATTAGCATTATGTCTATGCTGTGTTGATTTAGAAAATATATGATCTCATGCCTATGTTGAGAAAGCCCATTGGCATTCCATATCGCTATTTTTAATAGCTTGAAGATGGAGAGAGCTTGACGATGATATCAGTTAACATACTTGTCAATGTGATGATCTGCGACATTAATTGTTTCAATGTCGTTAATATTTCTTGAGTTTCATTAGGTGTGACTGAGTTTCTTTTTTCACTCGTTTGAGGCTCTGCAGTGTTTATTTGTGAATTTTGGGATTGAAGTGCTTGGCCATATGTTGGTTCCGGATTTGTTATATGACTTTTAGTTATCTTCTGAATTATGTCGGATTTAGGTAAGATTTTAGGTCGTAGAGGTGGGTACTTTAATTTTTGTAACTGTTTGTAGACGCTGCAGCCCTTATAGTTTGCTGGGTGATTTCCTTCGCATAGAACGCATTTGACCTGCTCGGATCTTGTCTTCTTTGGGCAGTTTGCTGTTAGGTGATGTCCTGCGCATTTGACGCACCTGGCCTGTCTGTTACAAAATCCCTTAGTATGGCCATATCGTTGGCAATTGGCGCACTGAGGAATTTCACGTTTGGGTCTCGGAGGTTCGAAAGCAACTCGGCAATGTAGCAAAGTCTTTATGTTGTATATTTCTTTGTTGTTTTCCATGTTAGGTTTTAAATCCATATAGTATATGGGAAGAGGTTTTTTGGTTTTTCTGTGTTTTAAATTCCAGAGATTGGTTACAGTGTGTCCATGCTCTTCAATAGCCTGCCTTATCCTTTCAATGTCGAAGGATGCATGCAAGTTCTTCAGCACTACCCTATAGCTTCTCTCTTGCTTGACTTTATAGGTATAAAACTCAGTGTTTCTTACTTTGAGTTCTTTGACTATCATTCTGTACATATCAGTAGTTTTAGATTCTATCTTAATTTGCTTATCTCTCAGTACTTTTAGCTCATAATTATCCTTGGCAATTTGGTCAAGGAGATCCGAAAGTGGTTAAATGTTGTTGACGTTGTCAACAAAGATTGGAGGAGGTTTTAGTGGCTTTGTTTGAGCTTCGGTTTCTTGTTCCTCATTTTGTAGAGCTTCAAATCTATTTGAAGTGGGTATCGAGGTGCTTAGCCAGTAATTGTTAATTTTGGCTTGCTTGTGTCGTCCTGTAGCATTTTCGAGACTATTTCGGGATCTCTTTTTGTCTGCTACAATTTGCCAGTTATAGCCAGGGTTTGCTGGTAGTTTATTGGTTTTTTCAAGCATAGATCCTAGATCTCTGGCTTCCTTGTGAGTTAGTTCTTGTTTTGAAAATGTATTCAATGAGTTGCTTCTAGGTCTACTAAGCTTGGCTGTTATAATTTCACATGCGGGCAATGGTTGGCCTCCCCCAGAATCCGCGAGGCCTGCCTCCGTAGAGGGTGGATTTTCCGGTTTTTCCGTACTACAACCTGGGGTATCGTATCCGTTTTTATTTTATCCATTGCTCAGTTTGCTTGTTTTGGTCCACCCTGGGTATTTTATTTTCCCAGTACCCTCCGGAGTTCGGTGGGCATTCCCCAATCCACCACCTGGGGAGGCGCCCGATAGGGGACTAGCAACCCCGCACGGAGTCCTACTTAAAAGAAGATATAAATAAAAAGGAATAAGAAAATTGCGAAAATACAAACAAAGAAGTCCTACTTAGAACTCTTTAGCTTGCATTCGAGTCTTGCCGCCAAAATCGAGCGACGACACGTGGCTCGACCGCCAAACGATCCTCTCCCGGGAAACCAAGGGGACATAATAAAAAGGCTAAAATCGCTAATAAGCGGCGGGCAGTCTTTATCATTAAGTAACATTACGCGAGCAGTAAATAACGCTAATTACGGACAACTATTAAATTATAGCCACGCAGTCGGCAGAAATAAATATGAAAGATCGAGGAGAGTGAGTCTCACAACCGGAATTCGATTGCAAACACGCGCACGTCAAGACATCCGCTATTGCGATACGCGACACGAGCTAACGTGCAGGAACTTTGTAATCAAGCCAGTTTATAAATAAAACAGATATATATATATATAAAATGCACGAAGAAAATATACGCGATCAAAAGAATTCGGGACAACAGAGAAAGAACGCCGATAGTGCAAGTAGCAGCGAAGACGAACAGGAGGAAGCGAGAAAGAAACAACCGCGGCCTGCATCTGAGTATTGTGTTACGCACATTAAAGATATACCATACGCACAGAAAAAAACAAATTTATTATTAATAGCATTATCAATGCGACAAGCAAAAAAACGAAAAAATACGGATATTGTACGATTCAGGATCGACCATCTCACTAATAAAATTGAAACATTTAAAGGACGACACGCTTATACATGAAGATAAAATCGCACTCACAGGCATAACCGGGCATAGAGTACATACCATAGGGAAAATGTACGCTACGATTAAAATAGAAAATCACAAAGTAAAACGCATTTTACGTTGTAAGAGACGACATTCCGATCGAATATGAAGGAATTCTAAGAATTGATTTCCTTCGACAACATTCGGTATCTTGCGATTATAATCAAAGTCAGTTAAAAATAGAAAACGCCGTACTAAAATTCTATTCGCTTAACAAAACGATCTTAAAACCGTGCAGCAAAACCATCGTAAAGGCGACAACGAATTAAAATCGGATAGGAATAGTACGAGCAGAGGAAACAGCTCCAGGAATCTACCTTGGAAACTGCTTAGTAGAACCTAAAGATTACATGTATCCCGTTAGTATCATAAATACAACTGATTCGGAAGTCGAGATACAAACGCCGAAGGTCATTCTCGAAGACGTAGAACGCGATATCGAATTCAAAATACATACGGTACAAGCAAGAAAAAAATTTAACCCTACTGATTCAAGACACGAACAAATCTGGCAATTACTACGCACGCAACATTTACCAAGTATATAAATATGAAACCGGAATTTGCCCATAGATGGCCCTAGCTGTCAATGTAGTTACCGTCAAACCGCGTCATTGGCGCCATTTTCTTGTTTTGACATCTGATAAAGCTTTTCAACTCACAACAATACAAGTTTCATAAAACAGCATAGTTTTTAATGAGTGGCCTTCACTTGGACACAGTACAATTGGACACGGTGCAAATGGACACGTTACAAATGGACACGAGATTGTGCACACGGTTCAATTGGACACAGTAATTTTGGATACAGTAGCTTTTGGACACATAAGAAAATACGCATCGTTTACTTGGACACCGCTCAATTGGACACTGTTCATTTGGACACCGTTTGTTTGGACACAGAAAGATGCGCACCGTTCATTTGGACACCGTTCGTTTGGACACCGTTATTTGCCCACCGTTCGTTTGGACACCGTTCATTTGCCCACCGTTCGTTTGGACACCGTTCATTTGCCCACTGTTCGTTTGGACACCGTTCATTTGCCCACCGTTCATTTGGACACCGTTCATTTGCCCACCGTTCGTTTGGACACCGTTCGTTTGGACACCAAAATTTGATTTAAGTTATACGACGTAATCCACACCAAATTTTTGTTTTAAATAAGAAATAGGTTTGGGTTAGGTTATATCTTCCGGAAGTGGAGCCCCCCCGCAGGGGGGGCGGAACCCACTGTATCCATCCAAATATGCGAAAGGCTAAACAAAGTGCTAAAAGCAATGTAAAATTAATGACATCAGTATCAGAGATATATAAGTATGAATATATTTTATTTTGACAGATATTATAACCTTCAAATGTATCTCCTTTTCACGATTTCATATTTTACATAGATTTACCAGTATAAATGTTATAAGTGTTATAAGAATACTGATTATATTTTCCCAAAATGATTTTTATTTCTCTCCATCTGTTACATATTCAAACAAACAGTGCGCATGTTTCTGTGTACAAATGAACGGTGTCCAAACGAACGGTGGGCAAATGAACGGTGTCCAAACGAACGGTGGGCAAATGAACGGTGTCCAAACGAACAGTGGGCAAATGAGCGGTGTCCAAACGAACGGTGGGCAAATGAACGGTGTCCAAACAAACGGTGGGCAAATAACGATGTCCAAACGAACGGTGTCCAAATGAACAGTGCGCGTCTTTCTGTGTCCAAACGAACGGTGTCCAAGTGAGCGGTGTCCAAGTAAACGATGCGTATTTTCTTACGTGTCCAGAAGCTACTGTATCCAAAATTACTGTGTCCAAATGCACTGTGTCCAATTGAACCGTGTGCACAATCTCGTGTCCATTTGTAACGTGTCCATTTGCACCGTGTCCAATTGTACTGTGTCCAAGTGAAGGCCACTCAGAATATAGTAGTATTATGCTACACATATATATACACGTACACAATACACATGTAATAATGGCGATGTATTCTTGTACGGTTGGCGTCTTTGACGAAAGATTGCGCTAACGGCGCTTCGTGACGTTACTGCTTGCATCCATACTTGCTTTTGACAGGTGTAGGTTAAGTTTGCAAAATGCTGAGTGCAGTGTTCGTATGCTTTCATTTATAAAAAAGTGAAGATGCAAAATTCTTCGTAATACTTGTGGATAGTTGGATCAGGTATATCTTGATTAAATTAGAGAAAACTAAAACATTACAAAAGTAATTTATGCTACGTGTAAAAACAGAACAAAGCATCGCAATACATATATTTATAAGAAAGAGATGTGTGTATTCTATAATATGTTTATTATAAGATGTGTGTGTGTGTGTGTGTGTGTGTGTGTGTGTGTGTATTTGTGTGTTGATGCGTTTATTAGTAGCTCTTGTCTCGGACCTTTTGGCGAAAATACTGACAAGGTGTGCCTCTTTATCATGATTTTATATTCTATCTTGATGTCTCTTTCCATCATGTGTATCCATCTAAATCTATATTTCGCGGTTTGTCACGTACATTTTGACGTAATGTCGATTATTGCATTTTTGTCGTCTAGAGATGATATCAAATCCCAGGTGCATCGCAAAAATTTCAAATTACATGCTGCTGTCCAAGTATGTTAGTGCAATTTAACCTTGATAATTATTCTTATATTTCACGATTTTGTCATGTTTCGACACGCGCGTTTGAATTCTGATATCTAGGGGTGATGTCATCGCGAAGCAGCCGCACATCGGCGTTTGAAAATTTTATAATATATTGCATTTTTGTGCAATTGGCTAAATCTCATACCTGGTGATGATGTCATCGCGAAGCATCCGTACATCGGCGCTTGAATAAAAAAAATATCGTGTCAGCAATAATCTCCACTACATTGCAATTTTGCAACGCTAATACATGTTTTAAATATGTTTAATACGTTCAGTATTGCATCGACTACTTGTGTGAAAGATTCATATAAAAATGTATCCCACTGAAGGAAGCCACCTGAATTATTACGTTCCGATTTAAGATGCTGATGAAACTTTACCGTGTAAGAAAAAGAAATGTAACAAGTAAGTTTTAATTAACTTAAAGAATTTTATACTTTTTAAATATTTTTATACTTTTGAAATATTTTTATAAATAATATTTCTATATACTCTCTAGCATTTTATCCGAGCTTCGTCGTGCGGTTCGTATACTTGGAAGGCGATAACCCCGACGTCATATAAATGTTTGGACATTGGAATTAACGTTGGACCTGTATCCTGTGTGGAATTGGTTTTCGGTGACAATCGAGGCAATCAAATAATATTGTCTTTTGAAACGTGGAAATCACTAATGCAGAAACGTGCGGACATTGAACGGCTTCTACAATCGACTGAAACCCTTTTGCGGATTCGAGATTTGACATTCGAAGTAGTTAAAATGTGTGATTCGAATATTATAAAAATAGGATTATCTAATAATTCTTTATATATGAAGCCACCAACTCTATTATATTTATACGATTTTGAAAAAAGTATAGATTATATATATTACTTTTTATGCGAAAATACGCACATTGTAAATGAAAAATTCAAACAATTTGTGACTATTTTACAATGTAATAATATCGCGAATGTATGCGACGCTGCAAAAGCGATACATGAAAGTGATATGTTTAACGACGAATCACTCATAGATTGCGAGTTATTGACATGTGCTGTAAATGATATTCTTTACGATGCTTGTAATAAATAAGTTATTTTACTATTTATCAGTGAATTTAATTATTTATCCCATCCTTTATGTATGAATAAAACAGTGTAGTAGATATGCACAATCTGTAAAACTTAGCATGCGAACGCTATCTGTCTCTCCCAAGTGCATGCCTTGCGCTATCCTTATCGCACTGCCTTGCGAACGCGCTCTCTCTCCCTCCCTCTCCTCCCCCTCCCCTCCCTATCTCCCTCTTCCTCCCTGTCTCTCCCCCCTCTCCCAAATGCATGCGAACGTCATCCTTTTCACACGTGCGTGCAATATCATTAGCGCTTCTCACACATTGCGGACGCCTCGCGCCATCTCTCTCGCACTTATTCGCGGACGCGTTCTCTCTTCTCCGCGGACCTCTCGTCAACCGAATTCCCCGCGGTTCCCCACCCTCCTTTCCGCGGACCCCTCGCCTACTGATTTCGCCGCTGTTCCCCTCCCTCCTCTCCACGGACCCCTCGCCTGACGGTTTCGCCACGGTCCCCCCCTCCCTACGCGGACCTCTCGCCTACCGATTTCGCCATGGTCCCCCCGCGTGACGGCATACCCCCGCGCCGGTTTCCTTTCGCCGCTCACCCCCCGCCTCCTCAGAGGACCTGGGTTAGAATTCTCCTATATACTCTACTACTATACATTTTTTGAATAGTGGTTGACCTCTCGCTTAAGAAGAAAATTGATGGACCATAATTTTGAAATGACACTTTTATTAAAATTAAACAAATATTTTTAAATTGTTTTAATTTATTGTTGGAGTATCTAACAATTAAAGATAAAACGCACGTGTGCAAGTAAAGCAGTTCAAATTAAACAGGAAAATTCTCTTATAACCGAAGTCCCTATTAACCGTTTTGTTTTTAAACACTATGATATCTCTATTACATAATACTGTATATTTAAATAATGTATATTATTAATTATTATGTAAGAAGAAATACATTATCTCTCTTATAAAAGACTTTTATTATTTTTTATTGTATTATCTAAACTTAAAAAGTTTAATTTAAAATGTACAGTTAAAAAATTAATTATGTAAAAAACATAGTTTTGGTTACTTTTAACTTTTTAATAAGTTAATAGTTTTTTAATGTAACTTGAACTAAGTTAATTTTTGTTTAAATAATTTTTAACGTAAACTTAGTTAATTTTTAGGACATTAACTTTAAAAACTCAACTTAATTAAAAAAATTAACTTACTCAATCCTGGTGTTAAGAGAAGAAAGAAGAAAGTTTCACTCTTTAAATCTCAAATTGCGTGCGTATGAAAAATACGTGTCTTAGATTTTTGTGTTTAACATATATAAATATAATGTTTAACAAATATATTTCAAGGAAGATTAGTTTCGGATAGTTGTTTACACTTCTATGACAATATATAAAAATGTATAAGGAATAAAATTTAAGCAATAAGCGAATTGATCAATTACAATTAAAAATATTCTCGAGCAAATATAAGGCTATCATTATGGACAATAAGAGACTGGAAGTGAACGTATTGAAAACAAAGATAATGGTATTTAGAAAGGGAGGGGGCAGGAGAAAAAGAGTAAAGTGGATGTGGAAAGGGAAGAGGATAGAGAAGGTTAAAGAAATAAAATATTTAGGATACGTGTTTCAATCAAATGGTAGACAGGATGGTCATGTAAAAGACAGGGTAAGGAAGGCGGTGGGAATTATGGGGCAAGTATGGAGTATAGGGAAGAGAAAATTTGGGAAAGATATAAGGAAGAGGACCTGGCTTTTTGATGCATTAGTTTGGACGGTGTTAAGTTATGGAGCAGAGGTATGGGGTTGGAAGAAAAGAAAAAAAGTAGAGAAGGTAGAAGAAAGATTCTTAAAGTGGTTACTAGGAGTAGACAGGAGAACACCAGGATACATGATAAGGGAGGAATTAAAAAGAGATAAACTTAGAAGTAGGGCAGCAAGAAGAGCATGGAACTTCGAAAAAAGACTAGAAGAAGGGGAAGGAGGTAGTTTAGCGAAGGATTGTTTGGAAGAAATGAAGAAAAGATGAGAAAAGGGTAGAGGAGTTTCGGAATGGGAGAAGAAGAGAGAGAGATATTTCAGAGAAATAGAACTAGAGGAATTGGCATAGAAAGGGAGAGAGAGGGATGATAGAGTATGGGGAAGTGGAAAGGAAAGACAAGGAGTTACAGAGGGAGAAAGAAAAGAAAAAATAGAAAAGTCAAGGTTTAATAGATGGTACAAGAGAATAAAGAGTGAGGGAATACCAGAGTATTTAAAAAAGGGTTGGTCGGAGGTGGGGAAGGATGACAAGATTTAGGCTAGGCAATGAAATGAGGGAAAGCAGGTATTGGGAAAGTGGAGAGAAAAAAGTATGTAGGGTATGTAATAGAGAGAAAGAGACATGGAAACATGTATGGGAAGGATGCGGGAGAGGTGAAGGAGAGGGGGAGGAAAGTTGGCAAGAGGCGGTGGAAAGAATATTAGGAGAGGAAGGGAAGGGGGAAGAATGGATGAAGGAAGTATTGAGGAGAAGGGGGGATAGGGCAGAGGGGAGGGACGGGGAGGAAGAGAGGGAGTGAAAGAATGAGAGAGAAAAGAGGGGGTGAATGAATACAGGAGAACGGAGGAAGGGAAGAGTAAGAGGAGTGAGAGAGAGGGTGAGATAAAGGGGGTGAGAGAAAGAGACGGAAGGTAGGAAGAATGAGAGAGAATGAAGGAGGGAGGAAGGAAAGAGGAGAGAATGTGAAGTAAATTATTAAAAACCGGAAGCAGAGGCCCAAAATAGACTAAGATGGTTTAGGAATTTAGCGTGTGTGTGTGTATAGGTAGGAAGAAAAGATAGAATAAGGATAGCATAAGTTAGTTTAAGCAGTTTAAATAGTATAAGTTAGGATAGATTAAGGATATATATATAAGAGGCGCTAAGTTATGTAGATATTTGTAACTCCTTTGGGGAACAATAAAGACATTCTAATCTATAAGGCTGTCATTTTTAATTTAATATAATGATTAGGACAATTTGCTCATTGCTTTAATTTCTGTTTCTGTATGTTTTTCCAATTATTATTTTTTACAGACTTTTTTAAAGATTGTTGCTTTATAAAATGTAAAAAGAATTACGTTCTTCATACTAATAAAATATAAAAAGTTTTATTTAAAATTACCTGATATATTTAAAATTATCTTTATTTAAAATTATCTGATATATTTCAAAATATTCTTTCTTTATTTTTTAATCTTTTTATCACGACTATGCTTAATGCTTGTACTAATGTAAACAATCGTATTTGTTGCAGAGATACATAGACTGCACAGTATTGAATGCAAGCAGTATGCCAGACGCTGAAGATTCCTCATATGACAGCGATTATGAAGCTGAGGACTTAACGACGACAATGACGACAACAACGACGACGATGATGACGACGACGGCAATTGCAAAAGGTTCAAAATCGCAAGTATCCTCCGCAGTGCATGCTGATATCTCTCGAACAGCATCTGATACTCTAGCAGCTGAGTTTGCAGAGTATGTCACTGTGGATGGATCTTCATCCACACAAAACCCTGGTAAAATTTCTCTTTATGTTTTTCTTCTGAAATTATGAATCATTATAATTAATATAATTTAATAATAAGCAGAAAAAAATTTGAGAAAGATATAAATACGCAAAGAAGATATAAAAAATAATTTAAAACATAAATGCAGAGCGCTATTAAAACATATATAGATGAGTGAAAAAGTATTAATGTATGGAGTCTTATTGATAAAAGCATTTGTGTTTGACAAGCAAATTTCTAGGCTTCTAATTTCTACTTCAGTCATTTACGCTCAATATACTTCTCATTTATATAAAAGTTTATGTATATAAAAGTCTCATCTATATAAAAGTTCGAAAAACAATAAAAAAGATGAAAAAAAGTTTTATATTGATAACATAAAAAATATATCTATCCAGGTTACATCGCTCGCGTAGAGTTCGCCCTGAAACTGGGCTACACCGAGAGATTGGTACAAGCAGCTTTGCAGAAGCTAGGTCCGAACCCTAGTCAAAACGAACTATTAGCTGAGCTGATCAAGCTCGGAGCAACTTGTACTCCGAAATTCATTGATGGTCCCGAGACTGATAACTTGCTAGACACTGAAGCGGACACAAACGAAAGCGAAGGATCGATTTTAATTTCGACAACAGTAACGAATGGAATCTTATCGTCGGATTTGAGACCTATCGTCATCGATGGCAGCAATGTCGCTATGAGTCACGGCAACAAGGAGATATTTTCCTGTCGTGGCATCAAAATCTGTGTCGACTGGTTCCGTGCCAGGGGCCACAAAGAGATCACTGTTTTTGTTCCCAAATGGCGGAAAGAAGCCTTTAGACCAGATAATCCGGTTGTCGAGCAGGAAATTTTGAGCGAGCTCGAGAGAGATCGTTTACTGGTGTTCACACCCTCTAGGTTGGTGCGATAATCGCATGAAATTTATGTTGGATTCAGGGGGTTGAAGTAGTCTAATTATTCAGAAATATCGCACATTTTTTCATATTTTTTTATTTTAATAAATTACTTTGTTCGAATTATCAATCTATAGATTAAATAATGATAAATATATGTAAAATAGATCCCAGCCCCAATAAACTTGTTCTTGATAGAATGTTTTCGAAGTCATCACTCTAAATAACTCCCAAAAGCTGTCGCTTATTGTTTATACAAAAGTTATTAACAAATAAAATAACTATTAAAACAAGCTTTTCAAATATTTGAGTATCTTAATTTAATTTAATCATTGTATATAAATCAAGTTTGAAAATATATATTTTCAAGAAAATAAATAAATAAATTATAGTATATTCGTTTAAATATATAATTTAGATGTAAGTCATATAAATAAAAAAGATATGTTTCTCAATTATAAAAAAGAAATTGCGATAACAAAAAGTGAAAAATTAAGATTTAATTAAATCATTGAGGAAGAAATAAAAATATGTCTCATTTCAGCATCTTGACATGCTTTGCTATTAATTAATATAATCTAAAAATAGAATAACGGGCCCCATTTTAATTTATCTATGCCGACCTAAATCTTCTCAGAGGATCTCCCATCCTATACGCATTCTCTGCTTTTCTTTCTTATAAACGCCTTTCTTAGTATATCGCTGCCAGAAAAAAAGAATTACATGGTTTAATTTATTATATGTTATATTTTGAATTTATCTCCATGTAAATAGACAAATATGTTATTTTTAATCGAATCTCTCTTTTAATAAGATTGATAAAATTTTTTGTAATATTGTAATTTTGTAATATTAAGATTTCTATATCATGTCATTGTACAAATGTTCGCAGATTGGTAGGGGGAAAACGTATGGTATGTTATGATGATCGGTACATCTTGAAGCTAGCCGCCGAAGTCGATGGCATTGTTGTTAGCAATGATAATTACCGGGACTTAGCACAGGAGAACCCTGAGTTCAGAAGGGTCGTTGAAGGAAAAATCCTAATGTACAGTTTTGTAAATGACCGATTCATGCCACCGGACGATCCGCTGGGTAGGAGTGGACCTACACTGGAGAATTTTCTCAGGATCACTCCCAAGAAAGTTGACCCAGCACCTCCATGTCCTTATGCCAAGGTAATTTCTTTTTCTTTTTTTTTATTCATTTCCATTACATTTTTAAAGATGTTAAATTCTAAACTTAAAATTCTGAAATTAAAAATTAAAGCATACATATATTAGGTACAAGCAATTTTCTTTATACATATAGGCTTCCTAAATTAGTTTAAAGTAAATGTCTGCTTTTTAGAAATGCACATATGGCAATAAGTGTAAATTCTGGCATCCTGAGAGAGGATTGCATCCACATAAATCTGTGACGGAGCGATTAGTGGAGCATGCCCAGCGTCACCTACAGGCTCGTGGACCTAGTCTGAGTCTGCCATTACCATCTATAACTGCGTCTGTGTCTTCACAACATCCATTACTCTGTAAAACTAGATCTGCTATACCGCCGACCATCGTTCAATCTTTGTCGCCCGTCCCGAAGAGTAAATCTGTGGAAAACGTCACATCTGACTTGTTCTCAACTAGTCCGGCCATATACAACCAACAGATGCCTCTTGGACAGAATGTTCAAAGTAATAATTTTTTAAAAAATAATGTTGCACACACACACACTCACACACACACAAAGTGTTGCCCGACCGGGCAATCTCAATAGGTACACCTTGGATACTGCTAATATCGGCGGTACTCAAACTGTGAAGACTTATAACTCAGGAAGTTCTTGAGAACATGTAATAAAAAAATAAGAATTTTCTTTTAAAAAATTCCAGCTGACTTTGAGAAGACTATAACGCGTCGATCCCAAATCAATAGCGTTATGCTACGTCCTCCTTGAAACCCTAAAACTTTTGTCTGGAATATTTTTCTCAATTTTTAATACGTAGTTTTTGAATTATTAGTGTATTCAATTTAAAGTGGGACACTGTATATATAAATTATATATAACAAAAAATTTTGATATGAAACATTTTCTATTTATTTTTTTATTTTATTAACCTAGTTTAAACAGTTCAATATCTTCATGTTTTTATTAAAGGCTATCTTCCTGCAGTAAATTGGGACACGTCAAGAGTGAGCAAATCTGAACCAGAACCGGCGAACATGCATCGCAAATTGCAGCGACAATTAACTCTGAATCCAGTATGCGATCCGCGACTTTATCAGCTCAGGCGACATCAACAGCAACAACAGACTGATCAACTGCAGCAATCAGTCATCAGTCCTCCGCACTCCAACATGCAACATCGACCGTTGACGAGACACGCGAGTAATGAGCCATCGTATCCAGTTACTGCCATAAAGTGAGTCTGATTTATCTAAATACGTTCACTATCTAAACGCGTGTTTTATCTTTATAATTAATGTAATAAATTATGTATAATATCGTAAAATATATGTGCGTGTGTGCACAATCTCTCTCTCTCTCTCTCTCTCTCTCTCTCTCTCTCTCTCTCTCTCTCTCTCTCTCTCTCTCTCTCTCTCTCCCCCCTCATTATTATCCTATGTAACTTGCGACAGGCATTAGAACGCTACTAGAACTTCCTCTTTTACTTTTGTAGCACGTTTTGACGGAAGCAAAGCCTCGTATTTATGTATTTCTAACAGAACATTCCAAAAAAATTTTTTCCAGGAAGGTCGTAAAAGGTTTAATTCGGGCTAATTCATATTCATTATTTTCCATTTATCTAGCCATGTCCTATCGAATGAAGAGGCATATGATATGTTGCTAATTTTGGGTGAGGGTCAAGATACATTTGCTGCAGCTGAAAGATTGTGGCGAGAGCGGTATCCTGATCGGATTCCTTATTGGCGAAACGTTTCATGATTGGCTAATCGAATCAAAATTAAAGGTGTCGTTCAGCCTCAACATAACAAAGACAGATTCGCCGTCCAGTTAGGGATAAAAGAGCAGCAGAAGTTCTTGCATCGGCAGAACTAAATCCTTATGATTCTTTAAGACGCCGAGAATTAGATTCTAATATTACTCGTAATACTATTTCGCTCATTTTAAGGGAAAACAAGTTTCATCCTTATAGGATGTCTGTTCACCAAGCATTGAATTATAACGATTTCCGACAAAGACTTGCATTTTGCAACTGGATAAGACAGCAGCCACCTGATTCTCATTTAAAAATTTTATTTTCTGACGAATGTACATTTAAAAGTGATGGGTCTGTCAATACTTGAAACTACCGTTATTGGGCACAAGTTAACCCTAACTGGTTGAGAGAAATGGATCATCAAAACGTTTGAAAAGTCAATGTTTAATGCGGCATTACTGGAAGTCAAATCGTAGGTCCTATTTTCTTCGACGAAAATCTAAACGGTGATAGATATTCTGTCTTATTAGAGACAGATCTTCCTATCTTACTAGAAAATCTTCCTCTGCAGATACGCCTAGATATGTGATTCCAGCAAGATGCATGTCCATCACATACATCCAGAGTTGCTCATGCAGCATTAAATGTTATGTTTCCTAACAGGTGGATAGACAAATACGGTCCTATCAATTATCCATCGTAATCACCAGACCTCACTGTCCTTGATTATTATTTGTGGGGAAGAATAAAAGACTTGGTTTACCGTAAACGCACGACTACGAGGGACGATATGATCTGTAGAATAAATAAATCTTTAGATGCCGATGAAATTCTTCGAGCAGCTAATAGTTTTCAAAATAGAGTAGATGCTTGCATTGCAGAAAATGGTGCTCAATTTGAACACATCGCTTGAGCAAACACAAACACATAGCATGTACATATTGCATTCATCCCCGAATCGTGAGAGGCAAAGGGACTCACGTTGATCAAGCACCCCCAATCGTGAGAAGCTAAGCAAATAATGAATATGCAATAAGCAGTTGCACAACAAGTGTTTCTTTAAGAAAATTATGTGTTTTGTTTACATTAATTGATTCGTATTGTTTGCAAAAATAAAAAGTAAGGAATTTGAAAAATAAATACTTGACAAAATATTATGTCACAATACTGTAACGGTTGGAAACATTTTTCTCAGAAAAGTTTCATTTTCGAGATATTTGACCGTTTCCAGACTTTTCTAACACCCTATACACACACACGCGTGCGCGCACACACATATGCCGGTAATTATCGGCATGAACGATGAATATGACGAGTATCGATGCTCGGCATGTAAAAAGACAATAAAAAATCAGGTGGAGACAGGCAAGTCTTGTTATCAGGTAAATCGTATGCTGTTTTACCATCGAGGGTGTATAAGCATAGGATTTATGATAGAAACCGAAAATTGGTACCGTGTTCTGGCCAATTTGACAGATTTACGATTGAAAGTGAAGCAGATATGAAAAAGGCATCGGCAGTGGTCGGTGGCAACAGAGACAGACTAGAATCTACAATTAAAATTAATTTTAACTTTTTCGGACATTTATCTGCCCGATTTCTAAACTATCAGTCCAATATTTGAATTCCCTGTGTTGGAATTGCACCAGAAAGTGAACTGATAGAAATAATTACATGTTTAATCTTCTGACAATTGCTCTTTGCAAACTTTATATAATTCTCATGACTGAAAATCAAATACGAGATGGATGCATAGCGCGTCGCATAGCGGTAAACAAACGAACTAGTAGCTGAATACTATTTTTTGTAAAATTTTTGGATTGTTGCGCGCAGTAACATTTTTCATAAAATATTAAATAAATAATAATTTTGGATATATGAAAACGTGCACATCAAATTTAATTATTAAGTTTAAACGAAATTAGTATGTTATGAATTAATTGCCAAATATGTTCTCTCGAAATCCGAAGGACTTTCAATATAATATAGATAGAACAAGACAGAAAAGATATCCTACTGACATCTTATGATTATCCATTGGACATTTATGGGACATTAATATTTATTATAATACTTAAGATTTTTAAATTATATTAAATAGCCTACATAACTGAAAGTAATCATGCATATTAAATTTTCATAAAATATATTTATAATGATATCTTAAAACGTCCTACAAATGTCCTGAACCGTCCTGGACGTATTCAGGATGATCCTGAGAGTGTCTTGTGCTGTCTGGGAATTATTGACGATAAAAACTACGATTTAAGAACCACTGTAATTATATGCTAAAAGAAATAGAAAAAAAACAAGTTTTTTGAATAAAATAGGTAATTACATATCGGAATACACTAGATGTATTGTATATAAAACAATCATAGCGCCTTTGAGTATTATGCGACGCTGTTAATTGATATGGGAGAAACACAGCTGAGTAAATTGCAAAAAGCACAAAACCGGGCCATGAGGATCATATTCAATGAGATAGACATACCAAAGTGGAGCGTATGCTGCAGTTTATGTCCATAAAACAGGCTATACTATAATGTGTGTATTTTTATTTTTAAGATTTTAAGGAACATGTTACCGGAACAATTAAGAAATAGATTAGAAATAGTAGGAAATGAGAGTGAAAGACAAACACGACAAGCTGGGGATATTGCAATAAAATATCGCAAAACAAGGAGTGCACAAAAGAGTATGTTTTACGAAAGAGTAAAAATGTATTGTATAACGCCTTGCCAGCTGAAATAAAGCGGAATGAAAGAATTATGCCGTTTAAATAAATGTTAAAGGAGTATATTGTAATCAATGTAAACTAGATTTGTATTACAAATAGTTGAGAAAGCTAATAAAGACCAATCAATCAATTAATCTCTCTCTCTCCTCCTCTTACCCCTCTCTCCCTCCCCTCTCACTCCCTATCTCTCCCCTTTTTTTCCCTCTCTCCGTTCCCCTCCTCTCTCTCCCTCTCTAAATATTTTTATAAAACAATAATTAAACATGATTTTATTTAATCTCTAGAGTAATAATAATTTTTTTAAGCAAATTATACATATATTTTAGTATTTAATTACGGAATATAAGTATTGTCAACTATTTAATGATTTTGGATTTAAAAATTTATAAGAAATAAAAACAGCTATGTGTGTTGTACTTAATAAAAAAAATTATTACATTACAATTATATCTATTAGTGAATTAAAGAGCCAAATAAACCTCGGATATTTTCAAATCTGATTTCAGCTGGGACCATCCCGATTGTTTTCAGCATCATCATCAGCATGTGATGCGTATCGCTTCTGCTCCAGACTCTTATAAAGCGTGGCTGCCACAAACTACCACCTTGATGCGACCATCGCCAATTCAGAGGCTGGGTACTTCGGACCCTCAATTAAACCTACTACCATCGCCGCCGTCCACGAGTCTACACATACCTTGGGGCACACATGCCCAAGACGCTCGACGTCGCTTGCATTATCATCTCGCCAACATCTTCCCAGAAGAACAAGTGCAAGCTGTCATGGCGCTTCATCCGCACGAGATCGACCCTCAACAGATTTGCGCTACTATTCTGGCGATGTTTCCAAAAAATCAAAATTAACGCGATTATAAATTTTGCACAAGATGTTTGCTAATATTGAATTGGAAAACTACTTGTGTATAGTTCTTTTATTTTTATAATTTAACATATTGAAAAGCAATCTTTATACAGAATGTGTCTAGCGGTTATCATGTTGATTATGATTACATTGAAGATATTAAAAAAGGTAATACAATATATCTTTGGTCGGGTTGAAAACAGGAACTATTTAAATATTTTTTTAAGAAATAATATATTTATATTGAATATATTTTTAATACTATATTGAAATAAATTTTTTTTGTTTAAAACTGTATCTCTTTAGTTTGTGTGTGTGTGTGTGTGTGTGTGTGCGTGTGCGGGTGTGCGCATGTGCGCGTGTGTGCGTGCGTGTGTGTGTGTTTTTAAGAATTTTTTAAATCCGCGCGATTTGTATATAATTAAGACAATAGTTACTGTGAGCACAGTGTCCATTATAGTGATAAATAAATTTTTACTACAATAACTTCTGTAAAACAAATAATATCCCAAGATTTTCTTAATTATACATCTAAATTTTATCATTTATATATTTGTTCTTTTTTAAATGCATTTTGAATAGAATTATGGCAATTTAACTTTTAAATTTTAAATATTCTCATAAACTATTTTTAAAATATAAAAATTAAATTTAAAAAATTAAGCTATTTTTAAGAAAATTTTACATGGAAGACAATATTTAAGACTATATATTTTAAGAATAATTGAACTTTTTTTTTGTAGAATATTATATACAAATATACATATATAACTATTTTAGCAGAATCCTATCTATCACAATAATAAACACAATGTGTGCTAACATCTCATTGCACATGAATTAGAATTTTAAAAAATTCTTAAAAACAATTAAAGAGAATCACATCTTTGAATAAAACAATTTGATTATCAGTTTCTTCAAAAAATAACTTCTCAAATAATTTTTATTTTTAGCCTGTCCAAACGTATATTTTTCCTTAACTGATCAAGTTAACAGAGAATAGTTTATTTTTTTATTTTTACATTTGAGATTTTAGGCTTTGGGAATTTAAATTTTGATATGTTTTCGTTCTGCTAGCCAAGAGCTAGTATTTCATGGACAGAGAACGCGAGAGATGAAAATTAATACAACTCGGGCAACATAAAAATTTCAGAAACTTCATTTTTCAAATGTCTTCTTAAACTTTTACATTATTTGATAATAATTAACAAGAGAGAAATGATTATGCTTTTACGGGAGCATGTTAATGTAGGGCATTACAACATATGCGTTAATTGTTATATTATTTAGAGTAGAAGATAGAAGATCTATATTTTAATTTGATGTTTTAATCATAATCGACTTGCATCAATGATTATCATCTCACATTGAGCCGACCAATTTTTGTCTTTTTGATCACATTTATGAAATCGTTTCGCTTTTTCATCGATTCTTATTTCCCAACTGGAAATAAACTTTGCGGAGAGTTAAATCTTCCTATTTTTAGCACCTCTGTATTTTTAGCGTTTTTAATCTTCATATTCTTAGGACGATCTTTTTCAATGTTACGTATTTGATCATGCACACATGAAATAAAAATAGTATGATAATAACGACATTTTTATTCTGTACATATGCTATTGAAATAGAATGAAGACTGAGGGAAAGTATTATGAATAAAGAATTTGTTTGATCGAGATGTGCTAAGAATATACGGAAGTTCGAATATATTATAATATTGTGATTATATCATTAATCCCCAAGTTTGAACAAGTGCCTGCTATAAATTATTGTCAACAAAAAAAGCTACAAATTTTGTACAATTGTTATAATCAATTAAATCTGCAAATTGGCGGGAGAAACCGAACAGGATCGTAGATTTCTAGTCATTTAAATGGAATACTGATCAATATTTAAAGACTTTTAATATCTAATTCGATAGTTCCTTCGCTTACCATTGCGACATACTTTCCCATATTCAAATTTCATCTGTTAGAAATGGATATAAAGTGTGCAAAGCACAGCTATTAATACAAGATCAAAAATGTAGTAGCTGTTTCTATCAATTTAATTTCTAATATCTAATACAAGCTCAATAGGAGATTAAAAATATTATAAAACATAAATATTTTTTTAATAATATAATTATAAAATATAAACTGATTCAGCAGGATAAATGGAAAATTATTCTTTTACTGTTTGCTTGAAGCACAAAGTAGGGGTTTAATTCCCATATAAAAATTACATTTCGAATTTAGAAATTAAATTTATTTCAACAATATACATATATTATTATTATTATTATTAATAAATTTATTTTTTTAATTGAGTTGAACCAATCGTTTATTATATGAGGTATAATACGGTATAACATATTATTGCGTCTGTGGCTCATCCATAGATGCAAGTTTTGCGTTTTGTGCCCGCTGCCAGCGTGTGTAGAGGGGATGCGTACACAAGCGTAAACCGTATACGTGTAATGCGCAGAACGCTCTGTGTACGTATCTCCTCTACACGCGCTGACAGCGGGCACAAAACGCAAAACTTACACACTACCAAAACTAGAAAATACAAGGATGCACTTGTAATATTCAGTTTTATTGCACTTATATAACTTTAATATAACTATATATTTACTGAAATTGAATCAAATATTGCGAATAATCATAAATACTTCAGGACTCTATTGATAATAATATATACGAAAATGAAAATGATTGGTGAGATGTAACCTTTTCTCGCAATAATAATCTAAAATGGCTAGGAGTTGTAGATTCTGCTCGGTTTCTGCCGCCAATCTGCTATCAAATTCTGTGAGCAGGTTCTGCTGACAGATTATAATTCTAATACGGACTACGGACACAGTTGATGTCAATTTGCAAACAACTTTTGAATAAATCTGTTAGCATAATTTGAATGCATTTTGCTTACTGAATAATATACATATAACAATATTTCATTTGTGAAAACAAAAAATCATAATAGATGAGTTATCAACTTTTATTTCATCATACAAGATACATAGTCTGTTCTTTATTGAACTGGCTGCACTAGTTCAGAACTTATCTTTCTCTTTCCAATATGGAAAAAAAAAGATAAACTTTGAACTAGTATAGCCAGTTCAGCTATGAAAAACAGACCCATAATCTATCACATCTTCTCATTTTGAGAGAAGAGACGAGGCTTTAAAAATTCTAAATACTATTGTTTATATAATAATAATAGCAATAGGTACAGGGTAAACAGAACAATTAAGTGGGGAAAACTGGTAGATAAGAGCCAAGGCGCGGGTGTCGATGCGCGAACTTATTATTGTTAAATTTTATTAATTAATGCGCATTAAAAATGTACATTTTTTGGTCCATCTTTAGCATGGATATAAATATATTAAGATTAAATTGGAAATTTAAAACGTGACAAACATAACATTTGTAGTTGCAGTCATATTCAACATTAAAATTAATAATCAGAAAGAAAGCTCACTAAAACCTGCGTATAATCTATACAAATAAGTAGGCAACATCTAAACGTCATCGCCACAGGTATATCGTTGTGACGATAAATAATAAATAATAAAATTTAACCATAATATAAATTTGCGCACCCGCATTTTGGCTTTTATTTGCCAGTTTTTCCACTTAATTGTTATTATACAGGGTGAGCCATTTTAATCAATACACGCAAATATCTCGTAAAGTAAGCAAGATGGAAAAAAATATATTATACAAAAGTTGTAGGGTTGAACATGATGAAAATATGGATTTGACCTTGAGTGATCTTTTCAAGGTCAAGTCAATGTGATCGAGGTTTTCCTAAATGGAAACCCCCATTTTTTATTGCATATTCTTGTAGCTTATCTCGAGAGGTTTTCAAAACACTATAATATATTTTTTCATTAAGTACTTTTTGAGTTATTTTATATTTTGATATAAAAAATAAAATATCTCGTAAAATATTTAGCTTTCGAGAATCTTACCGTAATACTTTTATGTACAGAATAATGAGACAAATCAATTAGTATAAAAAAATAATTGTTTTTAAGAAAAAGTATGTAATTATTTACAATATATTTTTTTAAACAATTATTTGTTTTTTTCTTTACACTAATTGATTTGTCTTATTATTCTGTACATAAAAGTATTACGGTAAGATTATCGAAAACTAAATATTTTACGAGATATTTTATTTTTTATATCAAAATTTGTCAAATTAAGATATAAAATAACTCAAAAAGTACTTAATGAAAAAATACTTTATTATAGTGTTTTGGAAAGCTCTCGAGATAAGCTACAAGAATATACAATAAAAATGGAGGGTTCCATTTAAGAAAACATCGATCACATTGACTTGGTCTCAAAAAAGTCACTCATGGTCAAGTCCATATTTTCGTTATGTGTCCTCCTCTGAACCTTACAATTTTTGTATAAAACATTTTTTTCCATCTTGCTTACTTTACAAGATATTTGCGTGTATTGATTAAAATGACTCACCCTATATACAATATATACATATATATACATAGACGCACGCATACACGCATGTACCCGTCCAATTTTTATTGTTATAGACTATAGAGTATCATCTGGTCTAAGAATTCAAAACATCGTTATTGTTTGCATATCAGAGCGGAACAATTGAAAATGATATACAAAATATTTTAAAGAAAGTTACTGAAACTCAATCAGCTATCATATGTAAACGCATATAGGGAGCAGGGAAAGTAAAATGTTTTCTAATAGAAGGACATTTGGCAGTTTTATTTACGTATGGATTGAAGGCAATTGGATATTTTTATCATTTAATAAACATTTATTAAAAAATGGCAAATATCGACGATCTTAATGATATAGTATATTTTTGAAATGTACACCATCAGACTAGAAACATAAACCAAATCTCCTTTGAAAACTTAAAATATTTTATGTAACATCTGTTTTGAGATGCCATTCAGCATAAAAGAAATTTTTGTTTCAATTTTGACGGTATGCACTTCAAAAATATATCCCAGTAAGCAGTATATCATACTATGTTATTACAATGTTTTATAACACGTGTAATATTTTTGGTAAATTATTTACATTAACTTACACCTCACGGATCGTTTTCATTTTTACGTATATTATAAAAAGCACATTCCTAAGTAACACGTACTTTGAATTTTGTGGTACTCTCTTCTGTTTCCAGAGATATGCAATCTCAAAGTTTTACAGTTTTAATGCCTTTTTTATTATAAAATAAAAAATATAAAGTTTCTTTACGTTGTATTTGTGTAAAGCTGACGTAGAAAAAGTGTTTGTTTACATTTCCGGGAACGAAGCTTCTCGAATTTTTCCACGTGAAGCGAGGTTCAATGCAAACTTATACTTATATATCTAGTTTTTTAATAGTGGAGCCCTTCGGGAGGGGGGGGGGGGACGGAACATACTATCTCCACGCATATACTTTTTAATGCGTAAATGTAAAGTGGAAAGTTGTAAACTCGTGTGAAACCTTACTTCCCATTAAAAAGTATATACGTGGAGACAATATGTTCCGCCCTACTGCGGGGGGATTCCAGTATCGACAAAATTAGACACATAGGTTTGTGAAAAAATGACGGAGTTTTTTGACGTGTGATAAGCCTTTTTATCAGAGCATTTTTTAAAAAAGATAAATAAGGTGTGGTAAATATGCATATTAGGTTATACCTCACCGATGACTTTGATCTTGACATATGTTGTCAAGGACATAACCCTGAATAACTTTTCTTTATAACTTAACTGGTGGTCTCTTGTAGTTCCTGGGATATTTAAAGTTAACATTTAGGTAATAATATAGAGACAGAGGCACCCCCGATTTCTACAATTTTGTAAATTATTAAATAAGTAGAGAAAAGTGTTCTGAGTAACTCCTCGCAAGAATCTAATAGATAATAATGGACGATATTGGTTTAGAAGATATAACAAATTCAAATTTAACAATTTTAATGCTTTTATTTCGGTATTATAAACTGATATTAGGAGCATTCGTGTTTATGTATATTATACTAGTCTGTTTATAACCTTCTAAGTAAAAAAGTTTTTATTTACATTATTTAAAACATATGATTATTGATATATTTTGTCAACAATCGGGTTCACTTCCTCGCAGTTCGTTGAAAGCTCTCAATATGTAACTACACGAATTTCTGAGCCTCGTTGAGGATAATAATAAATTAATAAATTTTTTGACACAGCGAAAAACTATTCACGCACAAATTAATTGCAGTAAATAAATAATGTTAACTTTTTTTATTCATATTTTTATATTTTGTTAATTGCTTGGAATAATTATTTATTAAATGCATAAGCAGGAAAGGGCAATTTTTGGTAATTGTGCAGAATAGGAGAGGCAGCAAAGTCCGCCCCACAATTATTGCATGGATGAGAAAGTACAATATATGCTTGGACGCAGTGGGTTCCGCCCCCCCTCCTCCCCCCGCCTCCTACGGGGGGTTCTACTTCCGGAAGATATAACCTAACCCAAACCTATTTTTGATCTAAAACTAAAATTTGGTTTGGATTAGGTTATATCTTCCGGAAGTGAAGCCCTCCCGTAGGGGGGGGGGGCGGAACCCACTGTGTACACGCATATACTTTACAAAGCAAAGCGAAGTCCGCCTCACAATTGTTGTGTGGATGAGAATGTATATGCGTGGACGCAGTGGACTCCACTATAAAAAAACTAGACACATAGGTTTGCCTTGAACCTGCTTTGCGTGGAAAGTAAGAAAATCCAAAGAGCTTTGTCTCTGGAAATGTAAAGAAGGAAAAGTAAGGAAAAGTTACTCAGGGTCATGTCGTTGACAACATATGTCAAGGTCAAAGTCATCGGTGAGATGTAACCTAATATGCATACCCAGTCAGCCAGGTCTGTTCTAACAGATATTGCCAAGTGCTTGCTACAAATTATTGTCAGCAAAAAGGCTACAAATTTGGTACAAGAGTTGTTATTACCGATTAAGCTGGCAGATTGCCGGCAAAAATCAAGCAAAGCTTGCTAACATAACTACACAGCAAATTGGCAGCAGAAACCGAGCAAAGCTTGCTGACATGACTGACATCAGATTGTCGGCAAAAACTGAGCAGGATCTAAAGTGCGCAGTCTGATGGCAAATTGGCAGCAAAAACCGAACAAAATCTGCAGCTTATTACAAAGTATTATAAAATAGTTCAGTCGCTTATCGCTATGCGGCGCGTTATTCATTATCTATACCCGTATTCAAATTCTTGTCATGAGTGTATATAAATCCTACAAAATGTTAATAATATTATAATACAGTTCAATTTTTGACACAATTCTTATACAGGAAATTCAGATATTGAATTGATTTTTTGCAAATCGGACAGATAATTGTTCGATTTTCACTTATTCAAACAATTTCTGTCCAAAAAGATCTTTAATTTTATAAATTAAGTTATTTGAATTTACCTATATGTTTTAACATATTAATATATGATTTTATATAATGTCTAATTATCTAATGGTCATTTTATGACCATAACTTATCATCATTTTGTTACTTAGGGTTAAGGCTTTAAATCTATTTAAATATATACTTTTATATGAATGGCCGAAAGCTGCAGAATTTGTTCGGTTTTTGCTGACAATCTGCTATCAGATTGTCTTGCGCAGATTTTGCTCGATTTTTGCCATCAATTTGACGTCAAATCATGTCAAGCTTTGCTCGGTTTTTGCCGTCAATTTGCTGTCAGGTTATGTCAACAAGCTTTGTCACCAAAACACAAGCTTAATGCGGACACAGATGGCACTGGATTTGTTACCAAGTTTTGAGCGAATTTGATGCCAATTTGGCAACAATTTGTTATCAAATTGCTTACTGGGTATTTACCTAAGGTGTTATTCATCATTGTATTGTTTGATTTTCACATCTGTTATTTAGTCCAGCTTTTTGTGGTTTTATTTTTGTCATTATTTTAATCGCCAGTGATATTAATCGCTTAAATTGTACAAAACAAAACAATTCATCCTTATTTTGCTATATGGGAATCTTGGTTTGATGAATACAATTCAGACAAGCAATATATGGAGGATTCGGCAACCCCAAGTGTCTCTATATTAAAATCAGATCTCTACTGCAATCTTCAAGAGGAAGTTAATTTGGTAAAGAATTCTAAAATGCCCTGTCTTAAGAAAAGATCTGCTATTAATAGTAAATCTAATCCTACGCTGAAGAAAGTTGCTAAAACGGTTAATCAATCGACAATATAGATTAACAAGAAACGAATGTCTATTGCAAACATGCCGGTTTCTACTCCTTCCTTCACATCTTTTATTGAAAGTAGTAAAGCATAAATATATTAAATCTGATCCTGGACCTTACAAAGCTATTGTAACATGGAAAGAAATTAATAATGAAGATCTCTCTTCAAAGTCGCCTGTAAATATTGAAGTAGCAAGATCATCATCCAATATGGGTGTTAATTTTTCTTTGATAGAACGTATCAGTAGAAAAAAATAGTCGATGACGTTTAGCAATAATGACGCAAAGAATGCTGTTTCTAATAAATTCGTTCAGGAATCCAGATATTTAATTTATATTCCCTGGTTTCTTGTGTATCGCAAAATCGTCATTAAAGGTGTATTTTCTAACGTTTCTAATACCCAAGTAGCAAACTGACGTTACAATAACGGTAAATTTTGGTCACAAAGTTACCAATTAGACGTCCTAAGTTAGGTGTCATGTGACCCGAAAATGACGTCGATATGTCACATCTACGGGACGTCATTTTCTGACGTTTGTTTGACGACAAAACTAAGACCAATTACATTAATAATATATAATAAGACATATTAATGTGTTATATATATTATAGGTAAATTTAAATAATTTAACGTATAAAATTAAAAAGATTTTATTTATATGGAAATTAATTTCTATTTTATATTTTAAGAGGATATCGGACCATCCTGTTTTACCATCCATAATAATTACACTTTGCAGACCGAAATTTTGTTATTGGTTACATGAAATGAGAAATTCTTTTCCACGATTTAAACGAACATTGAAACAAAGATGAGACTTCACGAGTTTATGTTAAAAACGAAGAAAAGTTAAAAAAATTACAGTTTTTTACCGGCTTCTTGCGTCAAGTCATAACAATATTTGTTTAATATAAAAGTTTTGCAGTTTGTATGTACAAAATAAGATAGGTCTCCACTCGGAAATGCATGAAAGAATATAAGTGAACATTTAGGAACGTGTTTAGAAGCCTAGTAAAAAAGATTACTATCTGCAAAATTTTGCATACATTAATTTTTTTTACTAGACTTCTAAATACATTTTTAAATGTTCACTTATATTTTTTCATGCATTTCCGAGTGGAGACCTATCTTATTTTGTACATACAAACTGCAAAACTTTTTTTTAACCAAATATATAATTATTATGGTCGATAAAATAGGACGGTCTGACATCCTCTTAAGCAGATAATGAATGATTTTCACTTATTCGAACAGAAATTGTTTAAATAAATTAAAATCGGACATTTGTCTGTTCGATTTTCTAAAAATCAGTTTAATATCTGAATTTCCCGGTACGGAAATCACATCAGAAATTAAACGGATAAAAATAAGTACAATATTATTAACCGCATTTTGCAGGCTTTATATACGCTCAGGACAAAAATTTGAATACGAGTATAGATAATGAATAGCACGCCGCAAAGCGATAAGCAAATAAACTATAATCTTAATACTAGTAACAAAAGGACTTTCTGAAATATTTCAGCAATATTATAAATGCAATATTTTAGAAAACATAATACAGGTACATTTCTGAAATATTTCGGATGCAAAGTTACAATTGAAATATTAATGAAATATTTCTGTACTATTTCCGAACATAACAGTATTTCAGCAATAATATTACATGCCGAGTGGGAAGTGAAAATCGAACAATTATCTATCCAATTTTCCAAAAATCAATTCAATATCCGAGTTCCCTGTATAAATCGTGTCAAAATTTTAATTGATAAAAGTAGATATATTACAATATTGTTAACCGCATTTTGCAGAGTTTATATACACTTATGACAAAAACTTGAATACCGGTATAGATAGTGAATAACGCGTCGCATAGCGGCAAGCAACTAAGCTATACTATTTTAAATAATAGTTAATTTGCAGATTCTGTTCGGTATTTGCTACCAATCTGCCGTCAGATTCTGCACGCCAGATTTTGCTCAGTTTCTGCCGACAATTTAATGTCAATCACGTCAGCAAGCTTTGTTCGGTTTTTGACTTCAATTTGCTATCAGACTTTGTTACGCAGACTTTACTTGATATACTCCCGTTATTTAGTATTTCTAACCCGTACAAAATATTCTCGTCATTGCTTAACCATGACGACGGCGGAAATCCCTTACCCAGATAGCCAAGTCTGTCAAAAACAAATTTTATGAAAACTTGCTACAGATTTTGTTGACAAGACGAATGCAAATTTGATACAAGATCCCATGATATCATCACAATGCCAGCAAAAATGCAACAAAATCTGCTGATATACTTTGATAGCAAATCGGCGGCAGAATATGAGTAAATCTACTAATATAACTTGAGAGCAAATTTGATGCCAAAAACTGAGCAAGGTCTGTGTAACAAAGTTTGATAGCAAATTAGTACCAAAAATCAAGCAAGGTCTGCATAACAAAATCTGATAGCAAATTGAAGTCAAAAACCGAGCAAAGCTTGCTGACATAACTGACATTAGATTATCGGCAGAAACTGAGCAAGATTTGGCGTGCAGAATCTGACGGCAGATTGGCAAAAACTGAACAGAATCTGTAAACTAAATATTATTTAAAATAATATAGTTCAGTTGCTTACTGCTATGCGGCGCGTTATTCACTATCTATAGCCGTATTCAAGTTTTTGTCATGAGTGTATATAAAGTTTGCAAAATGCCGCTAATAATATTGTAATATATCTATATACTTTTATCAGTTCAATTTTTGACAAAATTCCCATACAGGCAATTCGGATATTGAACCGATTTTTGGAAAATCGGACAAATAATTGTTTGATTTTTACTTATTCAAACAATTTCTGCCCGAAAAAATCTTTAATATAATAAATTAAATTATTTAAATTTACCTGTATGTTTTAACATTAATATACAGGGTGAGGCGGCATTTATATTGAGACACCTAAATATCTAAAGAATAAAGCAAGATAGAAAGAAATGTTTCAGACAAAAGTTGTTCGGTTCTAAGGGGGTCATAAGATGATGTCATTAGTTTGACCTTGGGTAGAAGCGCTTCGGAGATTTCAATGTCAATCTTGTTTTTTTAAATGGAAACACCCCAATTTTTTTAAATAAATCGATTCCTTGCAATATTCTGCATGAAAAGTTATAGGAGTATGATAGCCAAAAGTTTAATAATTTACGAGATATTTTATACTTTATTTTGTTACTTTTCTTCGACATAATTTGACATAAACTATGAAATATCTCATAAAATTATTTATTTTGCGGTAATGTTACCTTAATATTTTAAGCTCAAAAATGAGAGACATCAATTGGTAAACAAAATAAAACAAGATTGACATTGAAATCTCCGAAACGCCTCCACCCAAGATCAAACTAATGGCACCATCTTATGACTCCCTTAGAACTAAACAATTTTTGTCTGAAACATTTCTTTCTATCTTGGTTTACTTTTTAGATATTTAGGTTTCTCAATATAAATGCCCCATTCTGTATATTATTATTATATATGAATACTGTAATTGATTTTATTTTTACCGTTAAAAAAACATCAGAAAACTATTTTCCATGAATGTAACATATGATGTCATTATCGGGTCTCATGAGAGCTAACTTAGAATGTCTAATTGGTCATTTCGTGACCAAAATTTATCGTCACTTTGTTATTTACGATTGAGATTTTAAATTCACTTATAAATGTATCATTTTATATAAATGGCTAAAAGTTGCAGATTTTGTTCAATTTTTGCTACCAATCTGGCGTCAGATTGCCGTGCGCAGATCTTGCTCGATTTCTACCACCAATTTGACGTCAAGTCAAGTCATGTCGGCAAACTTTGCTCGGTTTTTGCCATCAATTTGCTGTCAGGTTATATTCACAGACTTTGCTGGCAAAACATGAAGTTATTGCGGACACTGATGGCACCGGATTTGTTACCAAGTTTTGACCAAATTTGATCCTAATTTGGCGACGATCATTACATTCTAATCCATATTGTTGTCAATCCAAATAAACAGGAATAATTGAATGGATATTGTGGCTGCTGTAAATCGTCACACACAAACTTCTATATATACTAAATCTAGAAATACATAGCTCTGAAAGTATGTACACAACACATGCGCACAAAGCATACACACACATGATTCCTACTTAGGTCACGCATGTGTAGATATTTACTTCTCATACGTGATACATACTTTTCGGGGTCAATTTTTCGGTCAGTATATAAGGGAGTTAGCGGCCTAGTATTATATAGAAGTCTATGTCATCACATCAAGCGCGATCCGCGATACAGTAGCGCGACCTGCAACATGGCGATCCACGTGCTCACGTGTCCGCGCGTAGTTCCGAGCGGCGCCGCTAGGCAACGAAAGTCTGCTCGACTTTCTGTGAAATGAATCGTCACATCTGAGATCCACTATTGCGAACTTGACTGTTCCTCAGACTGGCAATTTTTTTGATATTCTAAAAAATCCGTTAAGTAAAATATGCAGACTAATTATTGCCTTCTGCAAAGTGTGTAATATAAATATTTAAAATTTCCGCCGCGCTACATGGTTACTCCATGATACAATACCTTTCCCTTCCTTTGTCCCTCCATCTCTATAAGCTATAACAGAGCTCACTTCTCCGTCTCAGCACGCATCTCCATTATGTGATCTCAAATTGCTGATAAGTTCACTGTGTTGAAATCTTTTCATATTATGTCTATGTAAACATAACTATACAAAAGAACATTTAACACCACTTCTGGTCATATTATACACAAGATTTTAGCCGTATTGACATTGGGCAGGTACCATTCAAGAAGGAAGAAAAAGTAGAGCACACCTCCCAAAACTTTGTCGCGCCCCTCCCCTATTTTGGGGTTGTCTCTTCTCGCTGTGCGCTTATACTCGCGCGAATTGGTCGATTTTTTTTAATTAATTTCTCAATAATTGTTACAAAAATCGCAAAATGGTAAAGGTCTTTCCTGCTTAGTTTAATTCGCTCTATCTGCACAATATGTGTAGGACAATTATTATCAGACACCTTGTATATTTGAAACGGAATAATATATATATATATATATATATATATATTATTGAATATTTTAAGTTTCAAACACACATTTCAAACTTTATGCATTTTATATAACTTAGAACTATAAAAAAAGTAATATATCGTAAATCGGAATTATTTTGTAAAGTCATTATATAAAAGATTTATTTCTTATTCTCTTATTTTTTACAGATTGCTCTTATAAATTCAAATTCAAAGATATCGAAATCTGTACGATATAACTTATATACCATATATTAATTTAATACGAAAAAAAAGGTGAAAAAGAATAACGCTGCAAAATAATTCCGGTTTGCGTTATTAAAATTCATATAAATTTGGGAATTAAAAAAATCTGAAATTTCAAATTTGTATTAATTAATTTAAGTTTTTACAAAAATTAATAAAAAAACGCTTTTTGTGAGTAATTAATACATTTATCACTAGTGTCGTAAGAAACAACTTAATTTTCAATATTTCTAATAGTTTCCAGTTCTTTTTCTTACAATGTACATACAATCAATAAAATTATAGACATTAATTACATACCTCATATATTCAATAACATACAACATAATATAAAAATTGTAGAATTCAGATTTTCATTTTCTTTTTACCAGAAACGCGTCTCCTTTGATTTTTAGGTTTGTCTTGCTTCATTCTATTGGATCAGAGAATCCTTTCGTAGAATAAAAGATATGCTTGACTTTGTAACACTGTATTCTCATCTACTTCTGATACCCTGTGATAGAAAACTGAGAATTAATACCGAAAAAAATTATAATAAAATAAGCAAAATTGAGAAAATACTTTGCAATCAGATACGATAACAAGTTATTTTTATAAAGTACTTTATAATCTGATTTACATTACTGATTTAAAAAAATAATTCGTTATTGATTTTAAACAGTAATTAGTCATCATTACTGTCAGAAATTTATATTTTTAATATTAAAATATAACAAAAGCTTTATAATTTTGATATTGATATCGTTATCGATATAAAGCGTATAATTATTTTGCTAATAGTTTTAAATCTTAATTTCTCTTAATCAGAAGAACTTTTCAAAAACATTGCATAAAACTGTTTTTCTTTTAAAGATATTTAAATTTGGTAAGTAAATATAAGTAAATAAAAAGAAGGTTTTCTTAGTTTCTTCTTTTAATAGATTTGAAAATATAATCAAAATCGCCTTTCTTGCATCCCTTTAATTTTATACAATTTTGAAATCCATGACACGCTAATTTAAGAGTCAAAATTTCAATCTGCAGAAGTTCATAAGAAATGCATGATCTTAATAAAAGTTATCATAAAAGTCACTAAAGTTATTAAATTTTATCAAGATTGTTTATTACTTTTTGAAAGACTTTAATGTTTTATATGTGTATTTGTTTGCATAAAAGTCATGTCGCGTAAGTTCGAACAATAATGTGAAAAGTAACTGTTAAATTCGTCACTCTTGTTATCGAAAAAATGTCGAAGTTATTTTAACTGATGACTAGTTACTTTTTAAAATCAAAATTACTTTTTTCGTTGCAAATAAAATTTGCAACACTGTTATTGTTATTATTACACTGTTATTGTTATTATTACAGTTTCCGAAAAAAAGAACTATAACAATAACATGTAACGCGTTATTTTCCAAACTTGAAAATAAGTATAAGTATAGTGTATAAGAAAAATTATATTATATATAAGGTAATGGTAAAACTGCATAAAATGTTACACTTCACCGATTTTATCGCTACTTAAATATGTTGTAGAGAAAGTTCTTCTGAGTAATTCTCCGCAAGGAAGAAGCCGAGAACGGCATTGATTTAGAAGATATAACCAATTAAAGTCACAATTTTAATGCTTTTTTCAGATATATAAAGTAACATTAGGAACAATGAAGTTTATGTACATTGTACTTCTTGTAGAGTAAACGGAAAAAAGTTTTTCTTTACATTTACGGAATAGATATTTTGAAATTAGAATTACGAAATACATGCTGGTCATGGATATGTCAATAATCAGTTTCACTTATTTCTCGCAGTTCACACGCGCGTTAACAGCTTTCAATATATTATTTATTATATAGAATAATATTATTTATTGAATGCATGGGCAGAGGAGAGGCTCTGCCCTTCCCCATGCATCTCCATCTCGAAAAAATTCTAACCTAACCCAATCCAACTTTATTATTAAAACTGAAAATAAGTTTGGGTTAGGTTAGAATTTTTTTAGAGTGGGAATGCGGGAGGGCGGCGGAATCCCTTCCTCGTTCACGCGTAAATATCGTAAACAGCCTTTTTCAATCAAAAAATAACAGATTATTACAGCATACACAAACTTTAATGTCAAATTTCAATTTGTTATATTTTCTAAAACAATGCCATCTCTCACTTTTTTTTGCAGAGAATTACTCAGAAAAACCACCCCCATAACATATTTAAGTGACAATAAAATTGGTGACGTATAACCTTTTATGCAGTTTTATCTATATAATAATTAAACGCGGGCAATTATTCATATCATATAAAACAAATTAAAAGAATTTAAAAAACTTAGAAATTTTTCTTATAGGGAGATGTACCGGTGATTCATTTTAATTTTAACAGGCAAATATCTGGAAATTACGAGATTTTAGAAAAAAATATTTCGTACAAAAGTTTTATGACTTCGAGGAGAACATAAGATAATGTCATTGATTTGACCTTGGATAGTAATTTGAAGATTATGTGAGAGTCGCCTTCAATTTCTTAAATGGAAACCCCATTTTTCATTGCATATTTTTGTAGCTTATCTTGAGAGCTTTTCAAAACATTATAATAAAATATTTTTTCATTAAGTATTTTTCGAGTTATTTTATATCTTATACATAAAACTTTTGTATGAAACATTTTTTTTAAATCCCGTGATTTTCAGATATTTGCCTATTAAAATTAAAATGAATAAAACATTATTGATTATTTGCAAATACAAGATTTGTTTTCGAAAATTAAATCTATTTCTCTAAACAAAAACGATCTTTGAAGTTGATTTTACAGAAATATTAATTTTAATAATAGATTATGATTTTTCTGAAACAAAAAACAAAAATACCGAAGTCTTACAAGATTCTGAATCCTAATATCAACAAAATAGAACTTCTGTCAACAACATCAACAAAATTCCTAGTAAATACCGAAAAAGGGATTCATTACCGATGATTTTGACCTTGATATATATGTTATCATGGTTACGTCCCTTTGAGTAAAATCCAAAGGGATTTAGTTATCGCCATAATATATAGAAATATATGGCCATTGCTCATTGTTTATTATATATAAAAATTTATTAACAAAAGAAGTTTTTTATAAATGGCCTAATGGAATGTATAAGGGGTCTAATCAGACAGATTTGCATAATCGCATAAACATATCCATATGGAAATTGATGGATTTATAAGTACAAATGCATAAATCAATTTCCTTATGCATATATTTATGCGATTATGCAAATCCGTCTGAATAGGGCCTAATTCTTCGTCTTTTATAAAACTGAAAACCCATATGACACTATATGTATAATGATCCCACAGGAAATGCATGAGCGGAGAAGGGACTCCTCCCCTGCGCCTCTATTCTAAAAAAAATAACCTAATCCAAATCTAATCCTACATATCCTATAACTAATCTTAATTTTAAATTAGAAATAAGTTTGAATTAGTTTTTTTTGAAGATGAGGGCGCGGGGACTTTGCCCCTCCTTCGTCCACGCATTTCCTATGGGATCATAATGCAGTTTCACATGGATTTCCAATTATTCACGCGAAGGGAGATCCATCCTCGTCCCATTTCCTGCTTTCAATACGAAATGAGATTTATTATTGTATGGTTTCACATAGGTTTCTGCTTTGATTCCTTTTATCAAATTTTATAAACATTTTAAATTGGTATGTATCAACGGTATTACTACTACTATTAACTGCTTCGCATAACTACTCAGTCAGTCACCCGAATAATTTCTCGCAGCGAACATCGTAATAGTCAAATCGACGTTCCGAAACACTGCTCCCTATCATTCAACAATACATCGTAGTTGGATCTATTATTCATACGAATAAATGGCGTGTATACGACGTTCTGTGATATTAAGTAATTACATGCAAAACAGTAAATTATGTGGTTAATTTTGGATTCTATAACTGGGTCCACACACAAAATATAGAAAGATTATGGAGAGAAATGCGAGTAAACATTCCTCACTATGGTATACGATGATTACCACTTCACAAACTATTTTGTTGAATTTATCAAAAGAATACAATTATGATAAACGCTATGATAACTATGATAATTGATACGTTTTTCAATATAATGAGTTCAATATATCCGTTAAATTCATTAAATGTTGAATAAAATTCTTGTTTCATATATCTATCGACCTTTTGTTATATCATAACGAGAGGCTTTGCCCTTCCCCGCCCATGTATGTATCGTTTTCTACAAACATATTGGCAAATTACACTTTTAAACACTGATATTACTTAATTGACCTGTATGAAGTTAGCTCCGCACTTTTTGAATTTCGTATTTTTATTAACTGTGCTGTATTGTACCGCAAATTGCAGTTCATTAACATAAAGATTTAAAGCATATTCGAGAATATTTAAGAAATGGAATTTTTACTAACCCCTCACATAACTAACATTTTTATCTGTATCCATTATCTGATAGGAATAATATTGCATATCTAAGGTATGCTAGGCTAGCACAACTCAGCACAATTTCTGGTTTCTTCGGAACAACGATATAAAGGGCACTTTACTCTTGAATGCGGCCCTTCACATTCTCTAAATCGGGTTTATTACATAGATAGATATTTATTGATACTTATTTCTTGCCTTTCGGCTTTGAAAAGGGGAGGAGAGGTTATAAAAAAGTTTATAATATGTTTATTTTAGTTTTAAAATTACAAATTATAGAAACCAAAATTAATAAAATAAAAACGATAATACAAAAAAACCTAATAAATTATTTGTTTTAATATTATACGGGCGCGCGAATTTATTTAACTTTTACTTACATTTAGATATTATAATTTCCTATAATTTTAAGGTAGCATAAATAAATAATTAAAGAAAACTTTTAGAATAAAGAACAAAAAAAAATTAAAAAAGAAAGAGATAAAAGTTTAATAAAATATAAAAAAACAAAAGAAATTGTTCTGATGATCTCCATCATACCGCGATGGAATGGCTTATGTGCACATAATAAATGCATAACAAAGAGAGATGTCTTAGATAATTAATATTATTCCTATCACCAGATTACATATATTACAAACCTGAATTATAGAATTACAAAGACCGCACTCACGAGTAAAGCGCCCTTAATAACGTTGAGGAAATCGACATTGCGTTGACTTGTGCTAAACTAGCACAATTCAAATATGCAGTATTGTCTTTATTGAATAATTACAAAGTCGAATTATAGACATAGAATCCGAATACGGAAGACCGTAAAGTGTAAAGTGTCCTTTATATCATTGTTCCGAAGAAACGGATATAGATAAAAATATTAGTAATGTGAAGCTAGAAAAAATTTTATTTCATAAATTTTCTCGAATATGCTTTAAGTTATTGAGCTACAGTTTGCGGCATAAACGAAATTCAAAAAATGCGACGCTAACTTCACACAAGTTATTAATTAAGTTCGTTCTTCAATCTTGTTTTGTTAATAACTTTTTAATAAATAATGTGCACAACTGCTCAAATCTTTCGAATATTACTCAAGGACATAACTATGATAATATATATCAAGGTCATCAATGATAAGTCTTCTTTTCGGTATATTTACCAAACTCCTTATTATTAGATAATATTTATTCTATAATACAAAAATATTGATAAACACTTTTTTCTTTAAAAAGATTAAGAGTTATAGGTTTCTATGAATTCCGAGATTTATATCGTTCATATAAAATGTTCAACTTCAAAATTAATTTTACATAAGAATATCTTTCATGGCAGCCGTCATCTTCAATGTGCCTTACTCTTATATCGATACTGCCCTGATAGAAATATTTTACAGAAAATATAATGTGTGAAATCCTATTAAAATAAGACTAAAATATCAATCAATTGATTCTTTTTCATTGTGATTTCATTAAAAATTCAATAAAAATTTAGAAAAATTTATTATGGAAGATATAGGGGGAGGAGGAGGGGGGAGAAGGCGCAAAGGGAGCGAGAGATAGAAGATCGAAAAATAACAAGATAAATGCGGAGAGAAAAGTGCTGGTAAAATTGATAGAAGAAATAGGATAGATAATATTTAATGGATGTATGGAGGGGGAAAGAAAAGATTAGACATATATGGGAAAAAGGGGCAAGTCGGTTATAAATTATGTATTGAGGAATGAGGAAGTGAAGAAGCAGGTAGAAAGAATGGAGACAATATCAATTCGAATCATCATTTGTTAATAGTATGGATTAAGGCGTGAAGAGGGGAAAATGCGATAGGAAATAAGAAGGAAGGAAAATAAAAAAGTAAGTGTGATCCGTAGGGGAAAGGAAAGAGTTCAGAAAAGCATTAGGGGAGAGAGATTGAGGTGAATGATAGAAGGTTCGACGAAATATGGGGGGAAATAAAAGGACGAATGGGGAGAATTTTGAAGAAGGACTATTATTCTAAGGAGGAAATGAAAAGAAGAAGCTGGTGAGATAAAGAATGTAAGGAGGAAAAAAATTAGAAGAGAAAATTAAAGAGATAGAGAAAGGGAGAGAGAGATGGGCGATCATATAGAGAGCTGAAGAGAAGATATAAAACGATATTGGAGAAAAAAGAAGGGACAACGAGAAATGGATAAAGTTGCGAGAAATTAAAATAAAAGAATATGTTTAAAAAATGGTGGATAAGAAGAGGAAAAGAGAAAGACAGTAAATGAGAGCATTCAAATAAATTAATGGGACGGATTTATTAGGGAATTGCTGGGAAAGATGGATAGGAAGATGGTGAGGGTAGTTGGGAAGGGAATCAGGGACATAAGAATGGAGAGGAGATAACTTGAGTAGGGAGGAAATGAAAGTAATATTGAAAAAACTAAGGGATAACAAGACATTGGAAATCGATCAAATTTCGGCGAAGGTGTAAAAATATGAAGATGAGTGAGGAGATTATGTAATAGAATGTGGAAGGGAGAAAGAACAGTAGATAGAACAGTGCAGTAAGGAAATGATTGTGTCTATAGTAAAGAACAATGAGAGAGTGAAAGTGAAGGAATATGGAAGAGAGGAGAGGAGGGAGGGGTAACTAAGGGGCATGACTCTGACTGGTGTATATGTCAGTGACTGCTACTGCTACCCTTAATCGGATTTAATAACGCCCATAGTTCTGGCCAATCACAGCTATTCCCCCGAAGAATTGAATGATCGTGATTGGCCAGTCTTAGAATTACGGATGTTATTAAATCCGATTAAGGGTGACGTGCAAACGTGGCTGACATAGTCAAGTTGGCAAATAGATTAAGAGAGGAGATAGAAAGGAAGAAGGTTAATTCCACAGAATCAAACGCGGAGTTTAAGGAATGGTCAAGGGGAAAAGGTTATAAACAATAGATAGTATATACAATCTATAGTAGATAATATATATAATATGAATATGCAATAAAGTATGATCGTGTGCTGTAGTTTACAAAACGCATAAACTATTTTAGCAAGGCAATTATTTCAACAATAAAATTATTTCGCAAAGATGATGACTATCATAGGATATTTTTGTTAACTCGAAAATAATTTTTTTTCCTGCGAACTATATTGATTTCAGAATTCTAAGTTTTCAGAAACCTATAATTCTTATATTAGTAGCTTCTTTTGAAAAAATACTTATTGATACTCTTTTAAACTACATATTATGGTTCAAATTTGATGTACGCGATAAACACACAATTTGGGAAGAACTTACCGAGAATCTGATACATAATACCATCTTCCAGGTGGTGGTTCTACAACAGATGCAATTTTCGCCGATGCTTCCTCTCCTTCCGAATCCAAACTAATACTACTCGATTTGTCATCTAGCTTAGGATCCTTATCCTTAGGAAGAAAATTCCATCGGTGATCATCAGGTGATAATGGGAGTCTTGTCTGTCCACAAAGACAATTCAAATAATTTCGAAATTAATAATAACTTTTAAAAAATTTCTTGTAAATTATACAGTTAAAACTATATTTTTAACATCTTTATCCTTAAGTTAAGTATCTTGAATTGTTTATTCTTCGTCCTATCCCTATCATTCTTATTTTTAAGTATCTTGAACTTAACATGTTTTCCAACTTTTTATTAATCTTTTTATCATAATTTTTTTGTTCAATGTTAGTAATTGTGAACTATATTTTACTAAATATATGGCCTCTATATATACAGGGTGAGGCATCTGAGACAGGCCACCCGAATAACTCCCACAGTTTTGGAGATAAGAGAAAATGTTCGAAATAAAAGTTGTATGGTATCGAGGGGGAAATCTTGTGGAAGTGAACATTTTTTTTTAGGTGGAGGCACTTAGGAGATTTTAAAGATCATTCTCATTTTTTTAAATGGAACTATTCTAATTTTTTTATACAAGTCAATTCCTCGCAATAGTTGGCACAAAAAATTATAAGGGTAAAATGTCCAAAAAGTGAATAGTTTACGAAATATTTTGTACTTTATATATATATACTCCATACTAAATACTTACTTAAACCCAACATGTAGTATTAATACATAAAGATTGAAATGTACAAGATGATTGAATGTTTATTTACATTCTATGATCCGTATAAGCGATAACACCAGAGAGGATACGAATGTAAACATGAATATTTTATGAAATATTTTATAGTTTATGTGAAATTATATCAAAATAAAGTACAAAATATTTCGTGAACTATTCACTTTTCTGTCATCTTACCCTTATAATTTTTTGTGCCAAATATTGCGAAGAATCGATTTGTATAAAAAAATTAGAGTATTTTCATTTTAAAAAATGAAGATGACCTTCAAATCTCCTAAACGCCTCCACCTAAAAAAAATTGTTCACTTTGTACTAATTTGTACCAATAATAATAATTTTGTACCACGTGCCATTTTCAAAAAAACCGTGGCGCTGCTACCATCTAATTAATAAGCTAGCAGGACCAAACTAAAACAAAACGAAAAAATAAAAATAAGACCAGAAATTGAAAGGGCTGAATTTGTACTAATTTGTACCACCCAAATAAACTCAATATGTTTAGCCCTTATGCTTAAAACAACCCCCAATTGAATTTAGCCCTATTAAGCTCAAGAGTAAAGTACTCTTTCCAATCAGCAGAATCAATCGCTACTTGTACACACAACGCGACATAATTCGTACCATCAAAATCTAAAGTTTCAGATTTTGTACCCCGTTTTTTTTTTATGTTTTTCATGTAGTTTTTCGTTCACAAACACATACATATACATCCTCATGCATACCCGTATACATGCAAGTACGTATGTTTATTTCAATACCTTTATACGTAGAATCATTAAAAAAATTTAGAATAAATTCATTACTGAAAAACATAATAAAAAAAAAACGGGGTACAAAATATGAAACTTTAGATTTTGATGGAACGAATTATGTCGCGTTGTGTGTACAAATAGCGATTGATTCTACTCGTCGCGAAGGGTACTTTACTCTTGAGACGGATAGAAGTCGGGGGTAGTTTTCGAAGGAACGGCGGGGGTACAAAATTTGAAACTTCACATTTTGGCGGTACAAATTATGCCGCGCCGAGTGTACAAGTAGCGACTGATTCTGCTCGTGGCGAAAGGTACTTTACTCTTGAGACTGACAATGAGAGAGGTCGGGGGTAGTTTTCGAAGGAACGGCGGGGGTACAAAATTTGAAACTTCACAGTTTGGCGGTACAAATTATGCCGTGTCCAGTGTATAAGTAGCGATTGATTCTGCTGATTGGAAAGAGTACTTTTCTCTTGAGCTTAATAGGGCTAAATTCAATTGGGAGTTGTTTTAAGCATAAGGGCTAAATATATTGAGTTTATTTGGGTGGTACAAATTAGTACAAATTCAGCCCTTTCTGGTCTTATTTTTATTTTTTCATTTTGTTTTAGTTTGGTCCTACTAGCTTAATTAGATGGTAGCAGCGCCACGTTTTTTTTGAAAATGGCACGAGATACAAAATTATTATTATTGGTACAAATTAGTACAAAATGGGTACTAAATAATCTAATAGGTCCAGTTTGATTCTGCTGATTTGGTCCTGCTAGCTTAGTAGAGGTCTCAATGACTCAGGTCATTGATGATTTATCAAATAGCTTTCAATTATATTTATTTAAACTTAAGAGATTTTAGATCGCTGAATACGAATTCAATGTCAAAATTGTCAAATTTAAAATGATGGATTCAATATGGCGGATGCCAAAACTTAAAAAATATTTAGATTGCAATATAAATATTTAAGTCCACCATTTTGAATTTTGACGTTGGATTCGCAGCGACTTAAAAAACTCTTAAATCTAAATAATAATTGAAAGCTATTATATTAACATTGAATTAACAAAGATGATAATGATTGACTTGAAATCAAAAAGATAATTTTGTAAAACTGATAAAAAATAGAGTACAGTTGAATCAAAAAATTAATCCTTTAATAATACTCTAATCATGTAAAAATATTTAGCCCGGTATCTCAAAATTTGTAGAAGTTAGAGCAATCACACTCTTTTTTGGAAAAATTCAAAATTTTATAAAAATTAAATCTCTTCACTGATCCAAGCCAAATTCAATACCAATCATCCTTTAATGATACTTTATTAAAAAAAAATTAACTCAATATCTCAAAATTTGTGAAAGTTAGAGCAACCACGCCCTCTTGGTTTATGTACACACATACATATACAAAGATTCCTCTATGAGAAAGTAAAAAATTGTTTAAATTCATAATGCATCCATAATATTTTCATATAATTCAATAAAGAAATCTTACTCATATAATAATTAAAATATTGTTGCCTTTATGCGAATTTTTGCTTCCTTATAGAGGAAGCTTTTATTTTCTTGAAAAAATTTTTTTTCGGTTTTGGATGCCAATGTGTTCAGAATGTTCTAAAACGTTGAAAACTCACGTTTTTAAAAAAATGTATGTATGTGCACCAAAAAGACGTGGTTGCTCTAACTTTGGCAAATTTTGAGATATCTAAATATTTTTACATGAATAGAGTACTATTAAAAGATGATTGGTATTGAATTTTGATAAGATCGGTGAAAGGGTTTATTTTTTATAAAATTTTGAATTTTTCCAAAGAAAGAGGCGGTTGTTCTAACTTCTGCAAATTTTGAGATATCGGGCTAAATATTTTTACATAATTAGAATATCATTAAAGGATGGTTGGTATTGAATTTGATGAGAATTGGTGAAAGAGTTCATTTTTTATGAAGTTTTTGATTTTTTATTAAATATCTGTGCACGCTCCAATTTCTGCAAATTTTTAAGTTATCACACTAAATTGCTTTACATGAATAGAATATCATTAAAAGATGATTGGTATTAAATTTGGCTAGGAACGGTGAAGAGGTTCATTTTGCTTCCTTATAGAGGAAGCTTTGTTTTCGTGACAAAATTTTTTTTCAAGTTTTTTATGCAAATGTTCAGAATGTTCTAAAACGTCGAAAAATCATATTCTTAAAAAATGTATGTATGTATGTATGTACGCGATTTGTTGTGCAACCGCTAACTTCCGCAATTTTTGAGATATCTAGTTAAATTTTTTTACATGGATAGAATATTATTAAAGAATGGTTAGTATTGAATTTGATGAGAATCGGTGAAAAAATTCATTTTTTTATAAAATTTTGAATTTTTTAAGAAATATCTGTACACGTTGTAATTTTCCCAAATTTTGAAATATCGGGTTAAATTTGTTTACATAAATAGAGTATCATTAAAGGATGGTTGATGATGAATTTAGTGAGGATCGGTGGTTGCTTCTTTATCTTTTTATTTCGCTCACAAAGTTTCCTCTATAAGAAAGCAAAAATTGAAAAATCCGCATGCTTAAAGGAGGTTAAACTTTGTGAGATAAAATGATGAGGAAGCAATGTGCTAATTTGCACAATTTTCAGCTTGTTTTACTTTTTTGCCACTAGAAGAAAAATTACATAATAATTACCTAAAGTGCGATAACATCTTAGACTAGTCTCGAACTGTGCAAGATTAAGATTGCATTCAGATTGTATGAAACTTGTACAATCAGAACATAAATGACAGCTAAAATACTTTTTTATCCGGTATTAATGTTTTAATCTTAAAATTATTTTCTCCTTATGTACACAAAAATTTTAATCTTTTTTAGCGCGCTTTTAATGAAATAAATTATTTTAATAGATTGAACAGAATATTTAGTAATCTTTAGGAAAATCAAATGCTTGCCAGGTAATTGATATTTATTACACTATTTGCTAGCAAAAAATATCATGTAAAATATGTTATAGTATTAGATATTAGATTAATTTAAGACTCCTGAGTAATCGCAGCGGCCATATTGGAATGATGACATCAGAAGCGAGAAATGACATGCTGAGAATTCTTGCATGCCATTTTTAAATAAAAAGATATTTTAAAGAAACAAGACTACAGATCGCTTTAGTATACTCGTAAAATTGTCCGAAAACTAAGCTTTTTCTTTGATAATTAATAAATAACCGTAAAATGAGTGTCAAAGTAAGCTTAGTTATATGGGAAAACATGTAATTTGATAGTTGTCGAAAGAAGTGGAAAATGTTCTTTTCACATAATACTTTTCTTGCTAAGCTTAGTTTTCGGACAATTTTATAAGTTTCACAAATACGTTACACGTCACAGCATTAGCATAAAGTGAATAATTATGGAATGGCACGCAAGAATAATTTGGGCTGTCACTTTTCACGCCTCATAGTTCATTGATTTGCAACGTGAGGCGTTGTATAAAAATTCTGACATATGGGTAACATGCTGGTAACTTGTAGCTATGTAACATATATATAGTGTATATTTTTTATATAGCGTAGTATCCTATTAGAAAAATACTTGAGCAAAGAAAAGGTGCAATGCTTAGCCATTTCCAAGAAAATTTGATTTGAATAATATGGCTTTTCTTATATACAACTTCGTTAGAGCGATTAGCGAGAAGCCGGCGTAGCTCAGGCATTAAAGCGGGTGGTTCACGCATCAGACCCGGGTTCAATTCTTGTCCCTGGCACTTTTTTTCTCATTTTTTTTAAATACAATTTGGCAACAAATATTTATTCATGTAAAATAAAGTTAATTTAACCAACAATTTTTTTTTAATTTGCACTTTCAAAAACAATTTTCTTTTAATTTACTCACGAAACTGGGCATAATTTTAATTCAACTTATAATCTTATTATTTTATACATTCTATCCGATATAAAATGAAGCAAATAAAACGCTACTATTTGAACATAGTTATAATTTAATACAAAATTACAACTAATTACGACAAGTATCATCCGAATAGTTGTAACCGATCTGTAGAGAGTGTTGATGATAGTGATAACAAGGATGAATAAAAGTTTTGACACATTTATTTGTAATTTTGTATTAAATTATAACTTTGTTCAAATAGTGGCGTTTTAATTGCTTCATTTTATATCGAGTAGAATGCATAAAATAATAAGGTTGTAAGTTTAACAAAAATTATGCCCAGTTTCGTGAGTAAATTAAAAGAAAATTGTCTTCCAAAAATGCAAATTAAAAAAAAATTTAGTTAAATTAATTTTATTTTATATGAATAAATATTCGTTGCTAAATTGTATGGAAAAAAAATGAGAAAAAGAGTGGCAGGGACAAGAATTGAACTGGATGCATGATAGCTACGCGCTTAATGCCCGAGCCACACCGCCTTTTCATTAATTGATATAACGGAGCCAGATATAAGGAAAGCTATATTGTTTAAATCATTTTCTTGGAAATGGCTGAGCATTGTGCTCTATCCCTTTGCTCAAGTATGCTTCTAATAGAGTACTATACTATAAAAGCCTTTTCAGTTCAGTGACACCAAAGTCGCACCCTCCCCTGTTAGTCTCAGGAACGTGCGTATTATAAATATAATAGCACAATACTCTAGTCTAGTAGTAAAAGTTCTCATTAAAATTTTCTATTTAATATTTTATTTTGTATTAATAATAAAAATAATTATTATTCTATTATTAATTACGTATATGTATGTTCTACAACAATTAAAAATATTTATGTTTTATGCTTACTAGAGTATTGTGCCATCACATTTGTGATACGCACGTTCCTGAGACTAAGTGATGCGTTCCTTAGTTACGATTTACGATGCGATGATGCGTTACTAAGGAGCGAGGGGAAAGAGGGGAGCAGTGAGCAGTAGATGCGAGCTAAAAAATTCAGCCAAAAGTTACAAATAAATCCCAGTTTACTTATATGATAAGTCGTTGGACAGAGTTCTTATTCCTACTGCAGCATCTTTATTCCTATGTCGCCACCGTCAACTCGGGGTTTCACGGCGACTACTCAGGAGCTTTAATGTTAATTTTATTATTAGTTATTATACTTTAAGTTCCGTATATCTTATTATTTAATATAAATAAAATCTAAAAATATCCTATTTTAAAGTTCTCAGTTTTATAAGTCAAAAATTATTTACCTTGACATAAGCAACGTAGTGACCACCATGAACGGTCCCACTATGCTCGACGACTCCATAAAGCGCATAAAGTCGAGGTTTTTTATGATCTGTGCAAACCGGTGCTAAATTAATTAACATCGAAAATGATACGTGTTTAAGAACTTTCCGAAAACCAACTCTCTGCGTTTGAAACCTCTTCAGATGCAATATTAATACTGGAGGTACTTGAGAAATGAGATATTGCTTGGTACTCGAAGTACATACCATTTTCGACGAATTCTTCTGACTCTAAAACAAGAAGAAAAAAAAAGCAAAAATAAGATAGTGAAATTATTGAATCTTGCTCATAAAACAAATAAAATATGATTAATCTGTTTTAAATTTCTTTAAAAATTTTGAAAACAGAAATAGACAATAGAGATTACTTTCTTTTTCTTTTTTTAAGGTACCTTTTTCTCGCGAGTTGTGCATGCTTCACACACGACTTTGTTGCTTCCCGTCATTAGTTCCAGTGCAGTAAATTGGTTTAAACATGATTCCACAGAACATTCGCCTTCTTTAGTTGTGTACCTGTCTGATGATTGATGTTCAGAAATTCCCAATCTAGACATTCCAACCATTATATCGCCAAATTCATTACATAAATCCTGTTTTTCGGGATCATCACCATTAGAAGTTCCGTTATTGTATTTCTTTCTATTGTACTTTGATGGAGTAGTTGCCATCCATGTCTTGACACCATCCAATCTAAAAGAATATCATGCTTATCAATATCATACTTATGCAGTTCATTATTCTAGAAATCTCAAAATTTTTGAATATAATATAATACATTAGAATCCCAAACTTTGTAAAATTTTTTAAATATAAAATTTTAAAAACAGAGGAATATTCAAACAATTCATATTTAATATACAATAGTAATTTACTAATTAAAAAAAGTTAAAATTTTTAAAATTTGAAGTTTATGAATTCTACATGTCTAAATTTTACAATAATAAATTTTCAGAATTAAATTACACACACACACACACACACACACACACACACACACACACACACACACACACACACACACACACACACACACACACACACACGTGTGTGTGTGTGTGTGTGTGTGCGCGCGCGTGCGTGCGTGTGTGTGTGCGCGCGCGCGCGTTTGTATAAAATTTTTGAAACATTTGAACATCTGAATATACAACCTTTCTGAGTCATTAACGGGACTAGTGGGGCTTTCCTTAGAAGCGATTGAGCTGCTTAAACTTGCAGTAGGCACTTCAGGACTCATGATATCAGAATTAGGAATCGTGGAGATAGATAACGCCGTAGCTGACGCTTCGTTCTCGGAGCTGACTGAACCGACATTCCTGTTACTTTTCTCTGATAGTATTCTGATTTGAGTCAAGTCTGTCATCGATACATCGGTTGGACTAGGACTAGTTAACACGTTAATGTTCACCAGATGTCTAATTTGTGTTATGTCCGCATTGTTACCCAGATTACCGTCTTCCAGACTGGTCAGATTGTTGATATCGTTATTCAAGTCGTTGCTTGGATGATGGGGATCAGTAAGAGATATAGGACTAGTAACGGCGGATGCTTTCTCCGAATTGTATCCGGATTCTCCGATTTCTGGATGAAAATGATCCCCTTCGATGTTGTCCTCTATGTCAGCGTCACTCTCCTCTGGCAATAAAATTTTTATAATATGATTATAATATTTATATCTATAATATTATAGATTTTGTTTATGAAAAATTGTTTATAAAATAATTTTAAATATTAAAAAATAAATATTTTTTCCAAAACATTTTATATCACACAAAAAGAAAACAAATATTTTGCATAAGTAGCTCTTTTTATGGACTATGGCAGAACTGAAAAATTTAATAGCAACTTTCAAATTGATTTTTCCATTGTGTAAGCACTTTTGAGATTTGAGAGGCGCGTCTGGCAAATTGTTGCTAATACGCGAGTAACAGAAGAGCAGTGAGCATCAAACACAAAAATCGGCTCAAAAATTGCAATTAAATCTCCAACACTGGTCTATGATATGAAAAACAAGTAAAACGTATTGATAATCAGAGCTAAACAAAATTACCTGACTTCGGAATGTTGTCATTATTTGTTTCCGTAGGTTTATTCGAATTTTTTAACGTATAATTGTTATGATTCTCATGCCTTTTGATCTTTCGGTTTTTTCTAGCTGCCTTTTTCTCTTTTTTTAATTGCTTCCAAGACGTATCGAGAGCTTGATAATCGCGTTGCTGAGTGTTCATCATATCGAAAGTATCGATTTCACTGTTCTTCCTTCTATGTATAAGAATCAAAAGATATCAAAAAGATATCAAAAAGATGTCAAAATTATAACACATCCCATTTTATAAGCTCTATATAAGTAAAAAATTAATTATTGTATACAGAAAAGATAAGGAATTTTCTCTTTACTTCAAGAGCGGAGGCTGTGGTTTGTCTGCTGTGACGGGCAGGCTCAGATCTAGAAATGGCTCAGTACGTTGCGACGAGTGATGACAATCCAGACACTGTAGAGTAGACACCAACACGCCACGAAATACCGCTTCTGGTCCCAATAGTCGTGTGCTAGCCTGGTTGCCATAGAATTTTATGCGAGATTTCAAACCCTTTTCCACACAATCCGGTTTTGTTTTCTCGTTCAAGCCTACCTCTTTCAGAATTATGATCTGGTATCTCTACAATATACATAAAATTTTAATTTATGTAATATATAAAATCTTTATTTATCTTTGTAGAATAACTGTATTATCTCAAAAAATTTAGAGGCCATTTTCTATTAAAAAAAAGAAAGAAAAAAAACTAACTTTGTTGCAAATCAAATTGAGATAAATGGAGATCAATTATGAAAAGTTGTAAAGTTTGATATTTGCATTTACAGAATTTTTAAATAAATTTCAATTAATTTTATTTTTTACAAAGTTATATAATAAAAAAACAACAACCAACAATTCAATTAATCTTTTTAGTTACTTAATAAATGCCAAATAAAAAAAGTATGGTACAATTTTGTTAAATGGGTTGTAAAAAGCTTTTTCTTTAATTTATTTTTTTATGATTGAATGATTTTTTTCGTCGATTTATTTCCCGTCAAAATAAAATCAATTTATTGATTTTATGCTTTTGTAATTAGTGAATAAATTAGAATAATTAGAATAAATTATGCAATTATCATTAAGAAAGCACATTCAATAAAGTCTCTTTAAAATATATTTAATGAAATCGTACCATATTTTTTTCATTTAATATTCATTAACTAACTTTAAAAAAGTTTGTCGAGTTGGATATTGTTTCTTTATTATGTAATTTTATAAAAATTAAAGATAATTAACAAATTTAAGAAATTAGGCTCTCGTGTGACATCACAAATTTCAAATAATCGCGGGCTAGTAAGAGCCAGAACATGGGTGGTAGTGCGTCAGTTTCATAGAAAATTAAGTTTTCTATGGCCGATATTTATTGGCTGCGTTCAGCAGAAAAAGCAGCTTTACAACTGTTGTAAAATGCTTTAATATGATTGGTTTATACATTTAGATCCGGCAGGAACTAAAGGCAAGAACCAATCATATTAAAGAATTTTACAACAGTTGCAAAGCTGCTTTTTCTGCTGAATGCAGCCATAGTCAATTCTTATATTTAAGATCGTCTTAAGCACACTCTTAAGATATCCTAAACCAATCACAGAGCCATATTAGCATCTTAAGACCGTACTTAAGATGGTCTTGAAATAAGAACTGACTATGAATACCGGCCTATGAAACTGAATATGTGCACAGGGCACGAAATTTACTTGGTGCTATACCAAGATTTTTAAAAATAATCTCATTTCGAGATTTATAATAACCCCTTTTTATCCCCCTGAAGAGACAAAGGCAAGAAAAAGATAATTAAAATCAATCAAAAGATTCTGAAAGTAGAAATGTCAATCATTACAATTCTTTATTACTGATCTTAACTCAATTTACGACAAAATTACCGCCATTTAAAAATCATCTTTTTTTAAGAAAAAAAAAAAGTGCTTTAACTTTCTTGCAACAGTATAGCAGACTAGATATATTTATTAAATTAGCTATCACCATTGATCTAACATTGTTTTAAATATAAAATACTCCAAAAAATAAAGAAATAAATTCTAGGAGCATTATTGAAAAAATTTTTTATAAGATTAGAAGATGTAACAAGGAAACCTTGCAAATCTGAATTCTGATTTTGATGAAACTTTATACACATAGGGGGAGAGAGGGGGTAAATAGACAAATTTAAAAATTTTCTGTTACTGTTCAAAAACGATTCTAAGAGTGAGATTACTACTCCTTATGTATACAGCGGCTTTTTTGCTTCTGCCGATATATCTCAAAAATTATTTAATATTAAAAAATGTTTTATACAAAAATTTCACGATAAGGATACCTGTTTATTTTTAAAAAATTTTATTAACATGTGTTAAATAGCAATGTTCTTACGATAAAACTTATGTATAAAACATTTTTTGATATCTCCAATTATTTTCGAGATATATTGAGAAAAACAACGAACTCGCTCTATATATGAAGAGTGGTTTCTCCTCCTAAAATCATTTTTGAATAGCAACTAAAAATTTCGAAATTTATTTATTTTCCCCTTACATGTGTGTAAACTTTCATAGTAACATCTCTATTTAACCATATTAATAATAATAATAATAATAAAAAAATCTGAAATTTATTTTTTACTCTTATATAAAAAAATAAAAAAAATTCAAAGATTTCCAAAAAAACAAAAAAAAAATTTTTTTTAAATTTATTGATATAGTTAAATAAAAGTGTTCTTACTACAGACTTTTATATCATACATATAGAAATCTGTGGTTTTACTATAAAATTTTAGTATAAAACATTTTTTGATACCTCGAATAATTTTCGAGATATATCGCGAAAAGCAAAAGCCATTCTATATACAGAGTGAGTCTGATAAAAAGTCCACCATGTTTTTCTCGAAAACGATTAGGGATAGGGGAAAACATCCATTATCAAATTTGTAGGACAAGTAGGGGCACATATTTTGGTGACCTTGAACTTGATCTTAAAGGTCAATTGAAAGTCAGCTTTGTTTTCTTGAAATCTCCATTTTTATTACATATTCTTGTAGCTTATCTCGAGAGCTTTTCAAAACACTATAATAAAATATTTTTTCATTAAGTACTTTTTGAGTTATTTTATATCTTAATCTGACATATTTTGATATAAAAAATAAAATATCTCGTAAAATATTTAGTTTTCGATAATACTTTTATGTTCAGAATAATGAGACAAATCAATTAGTAAAAAAAAGACAAATAATTGTTTTAAAGAATACATTATAAATAATTACATACTTTTCCTTAAAAACAATTTTTTTTTTTTATACTAATTGATTTGTCTCATTATTCTGTACATAAAAGTATTACGATAAGATTATCGAAAACTAAATATTCTACGAGATATTTTATTTTTTATATCAAAATATGTCAGATTAAGATATAAAATAACTCAAAAAGTATTTAATGAAAAAATACTTTATTATAGTGTTTTTAAAAGCTCTTATATAAGCTACAAGAATATGCAATAAAAAATGAGGGTTTCCATTTAAGAAAACAAAGTTGACCTTCAATTGACCCTCAAGGTCAAGTTCAAGGTTATCCAAATATGTGCCCATACTTGTCCTACATATTTGTAATGGATGTCTTCCCCTATCTCTAATTTTCGAGAAAAACATGGTAGACTTTTTTTATCAGACCCTGTTTATAAGGGGTAGTTTCATCCCTTAGAATCGTTTTTGGGCAGCAACTGAAAATTTCTAAATTCATCTCTTTACTAAGTTTTATCAAAATTAGAATTTTCGGCTTCACGAAGTTCCCTTATAAGACAGTTTTTTCACTTACCCGAAGATCCTCATTCCGTACTATTTCCAACAAATGTCGGAGTAATTCGTGCGAGTCGTGTTGCCCTCCGTCAACGCATTGCGTACTTTTTTTCCTAAGTTTACAGAGGAGATTCAGAGGCGTATATGTTTGATAGCCATTAGTGTTCTGTATTTTCAATAAAGTTTCGTAAAGGATTGATGTAAAACTGCCCCATCGCTCCAAGGTCCCTTCAATCGGTGGCTATCAGTCAAATAAAATAGAAAAGAGAAATTACTCATAAAAAATAAGATAAATAGCAAAGATAAAAGCAAAAATGTAAAATAAATTATTTTTTAGAGCAAATCTGTTATTGAAGTCTTCCTAGTTTGACGCTTTGAAAATAAGGCGAACAATTTTCTAAATTCATCTCTTTACTAAGTTGGCGAATTTTTTTAAAGAAAAGTATAAAACATTAATTCTAAACTTTGCATGTTTAAATAACATTTCAAATATATCCTGAATTTATTTCTAACAAAAATATTTGTTCATTTCGGAATTATAGTAATCCAACCAGGGTGTCTCCCCACAAAAAGAGAATTGTTCGTGATGAATATGATTCCAGCTGTTATAGTCATCTGAAATAAAAAAATCAAATAGATTATTAATCTGTATGAGTGTGATTATCGTGTGAACTAGAATTAAATCAATTATTCGTAAAATTTGAATTTTGCGATTTACAAAACTAACCAATTTTTTGGTGAAAAATGAAATTTCTTTTTTGAAACATTGACATTTTTTTATTTTTCAATATTTTTTTATTCTGGTTCACGCGATAGTCACATTCATACAGATTAAGAATCTTTTTGGTTTTTTTATTTCAGACTATAATAGCTGGAATGATGTTCGTCGCAAACAATAATTTTTTTGTTAAACATCTCAGTTGGATTACTATAACGCCAAAACAAAGAAATATTTTTGTTTGAAAAGAATTCAGAACATACTTGAAATATTATTTAATAAACATAAAGAATTAATGTGTTTTATACTTTCCTTTAAAAAAAATTTCCCAAAATCACCTTATTTTCAGAATATCAAACTAAAAAGACCTCTTAATACTAATATATCTCCTTGTTTTTCCTTGAGATAAAAAAAATTTCAAAACTAAACATACAAGCTCCACTTCTTCTTCCGGATCAAATGGTTTGTGCTTTCCACCTGGTAAGATAAATTTCTGCCCAGGTAAACGCAGATCGTCCAGCACCTTCATTAGATAAGGAGTTTGTGCTAGACACTGAAGCACAGCATTGAAGAAGCAGGTGTTTCCTAGATTTGCTAAACCCTATTGCATTATTTAAGAAAATTTTTCCATTATAGACATTCTAATTATTATTGTATATTCTTTCTCTCTTTCGTTATTTATATGTATATCATTATGTATATGTATATACAAATATATATAATTTAATTTTGTTTATTGTGAAATATCATTATATATACTTTGTACACACACATTATATTATATATTATATTTTTTTTTAATTCCCTTAAAACGACTTTTTTCCAAAAAATGTAATCTAGAATTAGATCAAATAAAAAATACATCATGTAATATGTTATACATAATTTACATACCCCAACTTTAGGAAGATTGTTTAATATTTTATGCTTCTCTTTCTCCGGCACATCAGCTATTATCTCTGTTTGACATTGAATTACTGGTGTTTTCAACTGCTGTGGTATTTGCAATGTAGTGGCACATTTCTTGATGAACTCAATGGTTTCCAATAGCTTTTTACTTTAAAAAAAAAAAGAGAGAGAAAGAAAGAAAAAGAAAAGAAAAAAAAGAAAAGGAAAGGAAAAGAAAGACAGAAAGAAAAAAGAAAAAACAATGCATATTTATAAAAATGTAAAAATAAATATTTTTTTTTAATTAAGCTTTTATATTACACACACAAGCGCACGCAGGCGCATCAATTTTTTATGAAGCTTTAAAGATTTCCATTATTCATTACATCAAAAAAACTAGTATATAAAAGAAAATTTCAATGTAAATCGGGAAATTGCAAAATCAACAGATATTAGAATAATATATTACAAATTCATCATAATTTGAAATTTTCGATACATATTTTGCAGTTTTTAGAGTTCAATTTTAGAAGATTAGCAAATAATTTCGTCGATAGCTTTTTTTATCAATATTTCAATAATCTTTAGTTAAATAATATTTGGAAATAATGCAATTTTATAATAATTTCTGCAAATTACAAAGCACAATATTTCGTAAACTCATCATTAGTTTTCAAAAGTCAAACTTCAATAATTTTTCTTAAAACTCATAATAATTAATTATATTTTATTGTAAGAAAATTATGATACTTATTAAAATAAATTCAATAATTATTCAGTTATTTTCTTCTGTATTTTCAATAAATTTATTATATATTCAATATTAGAGCCTTTTTCCAATTTTTGTTTCAATCTATTATAATTTCAATATATTTCCATCAGGAAATCTTTTGAACATCCTGCAAATGTAAAACATCTTTAGGATATCCAAAAGACATTCATGTACTATTTGGGTATGCTTTTTTGCAACTTTTTAATAGTTTTTTTAAATTTAAAATTAACTATTATTATCTAAATTATTACACACTTTATCAATAGCAATATCACTATCAAAATTATATCATTTTATTCTAACATAACTTTGATGTCAAATATATCTTTTAATAACTTTACTTTAATATTTTTTATATATAAAATAACAACAATCAATTTATGCAAAAATAAACAATAATTTTGTTCTTGGAAAAAAAGTATAATTGCAGTTGTAATATTTTTTTTTTGTACTTGTACCACAGAAAAACTTGAATTATTAATCAATTATTCCTGTTATTTTTATACATGTATGCACATATGCATGATACATGCATGTGTGCGTATGTATGTGCCCATACGTATATACATATTTACCTGCTATTAGGACAAATTTCAATTTTACACTGATAGCACCAAACACTCCAACGGTGAGTGTCCGTCACTATGCAATGACAGTCACTGTGGGGCTTCTTATAATGCTCTATAGCATGCTGTTTCTGCTCTTTGCCACAACTTTGTTCTCCGCACTGTAAGCAAATCCACAATGGCTTCGAGATATACTGCAAGTTTAAATAATTTGAAATTAGACTTTAATATCTTTTACATGTTTCAATTGCGAATAGTATATCATTTACAATTTCCTCTGTCTTTTTGAAGTCCACTTCTATTTTCTTACAAATAGAGCATTCGCTCATTATCCCAATCTTCTTTATGTTTTTCTTTATCTTGTTCAGATTGATAGCCTTTGCTATATGCAAACATTTTGCACCTATCAATACAAAATTAATATTATTGATATTAAAATATCCACATGCATATTTGATGAAAAAGTTATTTTCTGGATTTTGTAAGTAGAGAGAAAGAAAAAGAGAAAAGAAGACAAGGTTCCAATTTATATATTGAAAATTAAAAAATTTATATATTATGTTTTTAAATACTATAATTTTAAGTATGAAAATTCTAATTGCTTAGATTTAAAAATTTCCAGATTGATTTTTTGAAATTTAATAAATATTTCTCTCTCTTTGGGTATCACAAAATATAATTATTTTTGGAATTTCAAATTTCTTAGAGTGTTCTTACATATCTAAATTCATGATTTTATATATATATTCAAAATTTTCGGATCACTCTATTAATCTAAGAATTCGAAGATGTATAGAATACAAAAACAAGAATCAAAAAATCTAAGAAGCCATATAGAATTCAAGAATAAAGAAAGAAATAAGATTTAAAAATTTTTGGATCTAGGAATATTGATCTATAAAATCAGATTAGGATTAGGTTAGATTACAGTGATAAAAACCAGTTCTATTTGTGCGTATGAATATATATGCATTTTTAACCTGCACTCGCTTCCTCGTATGACTCGGTGGAAGCTTCGCTGATATCAGGATCTGCATCTGGCTGTCTGTTCCGCTTTTTACTCATTTCGTTGCCTAACTGACAATAAGTATACGTGAGGGGCTCTTGTTCTTGTATGCACGTGCGTGCTCGTCACGCCAACGATTCCCCTGGCTGGCCTGGCTAATCAGCCAAATTCTTGATTCTGACGTTCGTAAAAAAAAATATGTGGAGACTCATCAAGGCGCGCGCACATTTTTCGCGGATGGTAGGATGCTGCGTTCCGATTTTCGATATTGAGGGTGACGTCCCATGGCGCGTATTGCGATACGCACCCTCAAGGTAACGTTCCATGGCGCGTATTGCCAGAGAGAAGCCTGAGAGGGGCCACGCCGACGTTTTTCTTACGACGCTTTAACTAGCCGGTACAGTGGCGCTAACTGGATCCATTTTATGGCCGAGCGGAACTACATGGCCAGATCCACTTTCAGTGCCACGGTAAAACGACCGGGTGGTTCATGTCTCTGCTAGATCCATAATTGTGGATCTCAAAAGCAATGGTGTACTGATATACATATTTCATATTAGTAGCGTTGCATGTGATTTTTTTTCAATTTACTATTTTTATTTTCAGTGTAGTACATATTAAAGACATCGATATATGTAATATATTATTAAAATATTGTTATAAAAATTATTAAAATGATTTTTTATATATGTATATACACATGTATATACATATATAAACATAAAAAATCATATTAATAATTTCTATAACAATATTTCAATAATATATTACATATATCGATGTCCCTAATATGTACTACACTGAAAATAAAAATAGTAAATTGAAAAAAGATCACATGCAACGCCACTAATATGAAATATGTATATCAGTACACCATTGCTTTTGAGATCCACAATTATGGATCTAGCAGAGACATGAACCACCCGGTCGTTTTACCGTGGCACTGAAAGTGGATCTGGCCATGTAGTTCCGCTCGGCCATAAAATGGATCCAGTTAGCGCCACTGTACCGGCTAGTTAAAGCGTCGTAAGAAAAACGTTGGCGTGGCCCCTCTCAGGCTTCTCTCTGGTATTGCGGTCACCACGGAGATAAAGAAATGAACATTAAGCCCGTATCAGACTATGCATTGAGATTGAAATTTGACCACTCAGGCCAAGGAAATTTTAGTTCCTTTTATCCTGATTGGTCAAATTTCAATCTTCAATATGTAGTCTGATCACTGATCTCTATACATAACTAGGGCTGCAGTCGAGAAGATGCTTCGAAGCATTGCATTAACCAGTCAGAATAAAGAAATCTTTACTCTTTTTGTCCTGATTAGTCAATCAAACGCTTCGAAGCATTTCTAGCGTCTTCCCGACCGCAGGCTGGATAAGGCATAGGACAAAAAGATTGTGACCAATTGCAGGTTGTGGGCTTTGTCTACAATATGGCGCCAAAATAAGACATGATATGAACAGAAAAATTATATGGAATCATCAATAGCAAATAGCAAATAATAATTCGTTTAATTTTTATTTTTCACATATAATATATCGAAAGTTGCTTATTACCACAAAATTTTCAATGTAATAAAATAGTGCACTTTAATGCTCAAGATTTAATATATTTTAATATACATTATAATTTTTAATATATTTTTATTATATTATGTAGCATTATAAGCATTAATATTATATAGCAATATTATAAGCATTATATATATTAGAAGCAACTTGCATGCATCACTGTGTGTGTGTGTTCAGTAATAATATATAAAAAACTTTTATTTATTACTTACAATTTATAATAAGAAATACTCTTGTAATAATAAAAGTAAACATTTTATAATAAAAGATATCATAAAATTTGTTATTTTGTGATATTTTTTAAAAATGTAAAAATATTATTATTTTATTATTATTATTATTTATTATATTTAATCCTTCCCGTGGGGGTTGCTGGTCTCCCATCGGGCGCCTCCCCAAGTGGCGGATTGGGGAATGCTCGCCGGCTTGCCGGAGAGTACCGGAAAAATAAAATATCCGGGGCGGACCAAAACCAGCATTATAAGCAATGGATAAAACACTAAAGGAAACAATTACCCCAGGTGGCAGCCCAGGCTCTGTCCTAGAAAATCCACCCTCTACCCAGACAGCACAAGGATGTCCTTAGGACGTCCAAAGGACATCCAGGACATACATGTAGGATATCCTCAGGATATCCCATTGTAATCCTCAGATCTCCTCTGGATGTCCTGAGGAAGAGTAAATGATAGTCGTATATTAACCTCTGGAGAATCCAGGGAGATCCTGTAGAACATCCTAAGGATTTTTATAGGATATGTTAGGGATATTTTTCGTATGTTTCAAGGAGCAAATTTTAAAATTTAAATATAAATTAAAATTATGTTTTGTTATTTACTGCCAATATTAAAAATCTAATATTAAAAATAGTTCACCGTTCTTTAATATTTGAGGCTTTCGTGCTGTACATGAATATTTTAGGTTTGGCTCCCGGGTTTGAATTGTGTAATATTTTCTAAACAATCCAATATTTGAATTCCCTATGTTGTGATTGCATCAGAAATTGAACTGATAGAAAATAATTACATTTGTAATTTCCTGTCAGTTGCTCTTTGCAAGCTTTATATAATTCTCATGACCAAATCTCAAATACGAGTTCGCGTGTCGCATAGCGGTAAACAAACGAACTAGCGGTTAAATACTATTGTTTGTAAAGTTTTTGGAATGTTGCGAACAGTAACATTTCTCATGAAATATTAAATAAATCATAATTGTGGATATATGAAAATGTACGCATCAAATTCAATTATTAATATTAAACGAAATTAACGTTAGCAATTAATTGCACATGTATATGTCCTCTGGAAATCCAAAAGACATCCAATATAATAGACAGGGCAGATATATCCTACAGACATCCAGGGGTTATCCAGTGTACATTTATAGGACATTAATACTTATTATAATACTTAAGATTTCTAAATTATATAAAATAGCCGACACAACTAAAAATAATTATGTATGCATATTAAACTTTTATAAATATATTTATAATAATATCTTAAAACATCCTACAAATGTCCTGAACCGTCCTGGACATATTCAGGATGATCCTGAGGATGTTTTGTGCTGTCTGGGTAAGGAGGATGGCCTCACGGATTCTGGGGGACGCCAACCACTGCTTATTAAAGGAACAAAGGAAGTCACCTTGGACTCGCACCAAACTTCAAACAACTCGATTATATTAAATCCAAGCCAAATAACTACTCTATCCCTGCTAAATAGACCACATGCAAGCTCATGCAGCGGCATCCTTCCAGCACATCAGAATAAAAAAGAAACAAAAATGGACTCCGAACATAAGGATGACCTAAATTCCCACGAAGGAAAATGGAAGGAAGTAAGTATATATTTGTCAAAAATATTTTCTTTGCTATTTTTGAAAATGTGGTTATACATAATACCCTTGAACAGAAACATTCTACATCCCAGACAGCACAAAACATCCTCAGGATCATCCTGAATATGTCCAGGACGGTTCAGGACATTTGTAGGATGTTTCAAGATATTATTATAAATATATTTATAAAAGTTTAATATGCATACATAATTATTTTTAGTTGTGTAGGCTATTTTATATAATTTAGAAATCTTAAGTATTATAATAAGTATTAATGTCCTATAAATGTCCACTGGATAACCCCTGGATGTCTGTAGGATATATCTGCCCTGTCTATTATATTGGATCTCTTTTGGATTTCCAGAGGACATATACATGTGCAATTAATTGTTAACGTTAATTTCGTTTAATATTAATAATTGAGTTTGATGCGCACATTTTCATATATCCACAATTATTATTTATTTAATATTTCATGAGAAATGTTACTGTTCGCAACATTCCAAAAACTTTACAAACAATAGTATTTAACCGCTAGTTCGTTTGTTTACCGTTATGCGACACGCGAACTCGTATTTGAGATTTGGTCATGAGAATTATATAAAGCTTGCAAAGAGCAACTGACAGGAAATTACAAATGTAATTATTTTCTATCAGTTCAATTTCTGATGCAATCCCAACATAGGGAATTCAGATATTGGATTGTTTAGAAAATATTACACAACTTAAACCCGGAAGCCAAACCTAAAATATTCATGTACAGCACGAAAGTCTCAAATATTAAAAAACGGTGAACTATTTTTAATATTAGATTTTTAATATTGGCAGTAAATAACAAAACATAATTTTAATTTATATTTAAATTTTAAAATTTACTCCTTGAAACATACGAAAAATATCCCTAACATATCCTATAAAAATCCTTAGGATGTTCCACAGGATCTCCCTGGATTCTCCAGAGGTTAATATACGGCTATCATTTACTCTTCCTCAGGACATCCAGAGGAGATCTGAGGATTACAATGGGATATCCTGAGGATATCCTACATGTATGTCCTGGATGTCCTTTGGACGTCCTAAGGACATCCTTGTGCTGTCTGGGATGTATTATTTTATTTGTTAAAATTCACAATGTGGAAATAATAAATGTTTATTTATGATTGAATAAAATAATTAATATTTTTTAATTTAGTTGCTATGGAGTGATATGATTCATTAACCATAATTTGATGTATTCAGAGTGATTATGTGGATATAGATGTTAAATATAGCATCAGCATTAATATTAATGTTAGATATTACCTCATTTATTATAAATCGTATTTTTATACATTTTTTTTATTTTGCTCCAGTAAATATATAAGTTGACTTTGTTGTCATTGTCGTACAGAATACATGACTGTAAAATAGGATAGAGATGTGTTTGCTAGCTGTAATGAAAAATGATTGAACTATTGCTTTTATTTCCCTTTTTTTTTCAAATTATTAACACATTAAATATATTATAATATATAAAATCTTACCGTGGTAAAACACTGAATAGATGCTACAAATAATCCACCAATATTCAGACCAAAAGTCTTGTTGCCTCTTTGTATCAGAATCAGTAACAGTTTTTGTATGTCTGGCGGAGCTATATACCATCGAATTTTATATCTATATATAATACATGATAAAGAATTAATAAATCGAGAAAAATAAGAACTTCTTTGTGTAATTTTCAGCTTATGTATATATATGTATATATATACATAGAGAGGAAACTAGGGTAAAACCGGGTAGGCGAGTCAAACCGGGTATTTCTGTCTCCTCGTGATAAGTGCTACTATTTTTGACTAACTCGTGTTATTAATTGTTGCCATCATTATTTTGAGATGCCGATGTGCACACGATATTTTTTTTTTAGAAAAATTCAAAATTTTAGAGTCAAAAAAGATTGATATCGCAATAATCGAGTCATTATGGATTTTTTCTATACAGAGCATCTGCTTAAATGCAGCATTGTATTCTGTACATGTTAGAGAACATATCGCATTAATTTTGATTGTCACTTTGTACGTCAGAATATACAGGTGCTGAATTTATTATTTTTTTCGTGTTGGGGTAAAACCGAGCACCTACACACATCATGTAATGAAAAGAGAAAAAACTGTTATCCTTACTTTGTCTTCCTACAAAAAGCAGTTGGAAACGAAAATTACCATTCAGAAAAAGTAACTACTAAGAATAAAGATTTTTAAGATCCCTACCCAGACAGCACAAGGATGTCCTTAGGACGTCCAAAGGGCATCCAGGACATACATGTAGAATATCCTCAGGATATCTCATTGTAATCCTCAGATCTCCTCTGGATGTCCTGAGGAAGAGTAAATGATAGCCGTATATTAACCTCTGGAGAATCCAGGGAGATCCTGTGGAACATCCTAAGGATTTTTATAGGATATGTTAGGGATATTTTTCGTATGTTTCAAGGAACAAATTTTAAAATTTAGATATAAATTAAAATTATGTTTTGTTATTTACTGCCAATATTAAAAATCTAATATTAAAAATAGTTCACCGTTCTTTAATATTTGAGGCTTTCGTGCTGTACATGAATATTTTAGGTTTGGCTCCCGGGTTTGAATTGTGTAATATTTTCTAAACAATCCAATATCTGAATTCCCTATGTTGGGATTGTATCAGAAATTGAACTGATAGAAAAAAATTACATTTGTAATTTTCTGTCAGTTGCTCTTTGCAAGCTTTATATAATTCTCATGACCAAATCTCAAATACGAGTTTGCGTGTCGCATAGCGGTAAACAAACGAACTAGCGGTTAAATACTATTGTTTGTAAAGTTTTTGGAATGTTGCGAACAGTAACATTTCTCATGAAATATTAAATAAATAATAATTTTGGATATATGAAAATGTGCGCATCAAATTCAATTATTAATATTAAACGAAATTAATGTTAACAATTAATTGTACACGTATATGTCTTCTGGAAATCCAAAAGACATCCAATATAATAGACAGGGCAAATATATCCTACAGACATTCAGGGGTTATCCGGTGGACATTTATAGGACATTAATAATTATTATAATACTTAAGATTTCTACATTATATAAAATAGCCGACACAACTAAAAATAATTATGTATGCATATTAAATTTTTATAAATATATTTATAATAATATATCTTAAAACATCCTACAAATGTCCTGAACCGTCCTGGACATATTCAGGATGATCCTGAGGATGTTTTGTGCTGTCTGGGTAAAGTTAAAAAATTAAATAAGGAAGTCCTACAGCAATGTAGAATTACTTGTTGTGTATTAATTGCGTATTTATCATTTTGTCAAGTAGAATACATCTTTGTATTGTATTTTGATTAAACTAAATCTAAATTTTGTAATTGCACTGTGTTTTACTGAGTATCCAATTTTACCTTACCAGTAGGGCAAAACCGAATATTTTGACTTTTCCAAAAAATCTTGTTATCCATGGTAACTAAATTTTTTTTTCAGCAACTAGCCTCATTTTCTCATAATTCAAGATCCACTAAAGACTACTAAGACTGGTTAGCAAATTTTTTTACTGTCTATTTTTTTGTAGAAAAACAAATCCAAAAAAGTACCTCGTTCTATCCTACTTCCCTCTACGTACATACATATATTTGCTATATGTATTATATAAATTGTTATCTTTGTTATTAAAGTTCATAAAACGATATGACCCCAGACAGCACAAGGATGTCCTTAGGACGTCCAAAGGGCATCCAGGACATATATGTAGGATATCCTCAGGATATCCGATTGTAATTCTCAGATCTCCTCTGGATGTCCTGAGGAAGAGTAAATGATAGCCGTATATTAATCTCTGGAGAATCCAAGGAGATCCTGTGGAACATCCTAAGGATTTTTATAGGATATGTTAGGGATATTTTTCGTATGTTTCAAGGAGCAAATTTTAAAATTTAAATATAAATTAAAATTATGTTTTGTTATTTACTGCCAATATTAAAAATCTATTAAAAATAGTTCACCGTTCTTTAATATTTGAGGCTTTCGTGCTGTACATGAATATCTTACCATAGGTTTGGCTCCCGGGTTTGAGTTGTGTAATATTTTCTAAACAATCCAATATCTGAATTCCCTATGTTGGGATTGCATCAGAAATTGAACTGATAAAAAATAATTACATTTGTAATTTCCTGTCAGTTGCTCTTTGCAAGCTTTATATAATTCTCATGACCAAATCTCAAATACGAGTTCGCGTGTCGCATAGCGGTAATCAAACGAACTAACGGATGAATATTATTGTTTGTAAAGTTTTTGGAATGTTGCGAACATTTCTCATGAAATATTAAATAAATAATAATTTTGGATATATAAAAATGTGCGCATCAAATTCAATTATTAATATTAAACGAAATTAACGTTAACAATTAATTGCACATATATATGTCCTCTGGAAATCCAAAAGACATCCAATATAATAGACAGGGCAGATATATTCTACAGACATCCAGGGGTTATCCAGTGGATATTTATAGGACATTAATACTTATTATAATACTTAAGATTTCTAAATTATATAAAATAGCCGACACAACTAAAAATAATTATGTATGCATATTAAACTTTTATAAATATATTTATAATAATATCTTAAAACATCCTACAAATGTCCTGAACTGTCCTGGACATATTCAGGATGATCCTGAGGATGTTTTGTGCTGTCTGGGACCATATATAAATTACGAAATTTCTTACGCAGCAACGTATATATAATTATAATGATCTGTAATTTCTTGTCCGACTAAGTTTGCTATGAACATATATAAAAGACTAATAAATCCAACTATAATGGATATTGAGAGTTCGTCAGCATTACGTGTTGATAATCCAATCTGAAAAATCTAATATACAATTAAAGTATTGAGATCAATTTCTAAAGCCCATTTTACAAGATTTACAATTTACACAATAAAGATATAAAATTTTTTATCACAGATTAAGTTTCAAACTGCAAGTATATTTATCAATAAAAATCTTTGTTTTAAAACCGCAAGTTTTCAAGATAATCAATTATACATTTTATTATTATCAGGCACACATTATAGTGTCTTATTTTTATACCTCCAGATCGTAATTAGAGACTCTTTTAATTTAATGTTAATCTTTGAATAAATATGTGTACTAACTTTTTTTAAACTACAAGTTTAAATCAACTATAATTCGCAAAAAAGTTTGAAATACATAATTCTATTTATAATTTTATTATATAATGTTGAAAATATTTAAAAAAGTGAAATACATATATATATATATATATATATATATATATATATATATAATATATAAAATACATAACAGGATACATATATGTATTAAAATACGCAGTACAAAAATTATAAATAGATTTTTTCTTAAATCTGTTCAGAAAATCTTGCGCTTTTTACGCAATCTTCTCAACAGCATTTCACTCACTCTGGTTCTTCTCTTTAGTGTTCTCTCTCTCTTCCTTTTCTCTCTTGTACGCGACCTTAACCCAATCCCGAAGCCTGTCCTATCAATCTAAACAGCATCGCGCCATGCTATCACCCAATCATAAGCACGCTCTCAGGACCTTATCCGCGCTTCTGGCTCCTGCGTCGATATCGACCCTTCCGGAGATTCTCGATCATTCCGTGAATACCCGTCTCTAGCAACAAGTGGCTGTTCACACCGGCCTACGTCTCGGATTAATTAGCGGTTCTTTGTTCGGATCAGTTATATAATTCATCGGTTCGGTTCTTAGCGTGATTCATTATTGTTAATCATCATCAATCTGCATCGGGAATTTCTCATTTGGTAATGAACGAATATTATCAGTAACAAGGACAAATAACGGGTTATTGGTGCGGGTCATTGGTTCGAATACTAACGGTCTTCTTCTCTTCGAAAATCTAGTATCGCTCTCGAATTTATCTTATCATGCTGTGATTACCGGTCTTTCGTGACGCACGTCGCTTTTAGAACAGTTTACAAAAGCTCTCGAAGTTCAGTTTTGCTACTCGGATCGGATCAAGTGAACACTCTCCCGGTTTTCTCAAAGTTCTCGGTAACGACAAGGAATTTATCAATCGCAAATTAAGCATCGAAATACGTTTGCGCGAGGAATATTTGTGAGGTGCGGCTCAGACCAGAGTGAGTGTGCGTGAATCCTAGCTGTTCGGTCGACACCTCCCAAAACCAGAAACTTCTCGGGTACTTTATCAAACAAAATCTTATTTTATATTGTACTTATAAATCGTCTAAAGTATGTTTTGTAAGAGATATAATTTAAAAAATTTTATAAATTAAATATTTTTAATGTAAAAGAATATTGAAAGAGAAATAAGAAAGACAGATTTTATTTTTATTATAATTCTTTAAAATTAAATATCTTTGCTATTAACTATGGATAGTTCTTTAAAATCACTATGTGCTCGTATTTAAATATATTACAATTTAAAAATTCAGTTACAAGCTTGTAATCAACATAATTTTAAGTCACTTGTGATATATGAACCAAAATCAAAAAGTAGATAATCTCTATAATCACTATTCTAAAATTCTTTTTCCGTAATCACTATTCTGAAATTTTTCAGATGCGCATTCAACATTTATAAATATTTAAAAAATCATTTATATTACAATTTAAATTATTAAACGAAGGATTCACATTTTTTCAAGTTTTCACATGCAAATAAATCAAATTTATGTAAATTTTTTTTGAACAACATTTTAATTAAGAATATTTCTTAAATCAATTTTTGAAACATTTGTAAGATATTATAAAATCAAAATATTTTTAAAAAATTTGGGCAACAGATAATTTTGATTAAAATTTATGTTACCATCGAAAAGTCGATTGCAAATTAATTTACGAATTTTGATATCATGTAAATTAATAATAACTATTAAAAATAGTTATTTAATAATAACTATTAAGAATAATTATTTCATAATAACTATTAAGAATAGTTCTTTAATAATAACTATTAAGGATAGTCATTAAAAATAGAATAGTATTGATGAGTAACTTCTCTTTTTGTTCTGTGGCGACTTCATTTATACTGTATGTATATGTATTAGCATTGAAAGTGCGATTACAAATATTGATTACCAAATCAATATTAAGCAAAAATATTATGTAACTTACAATTAGTGAATATATTTACAATCGGAAAACAAAACTTACTCGAAAAATATTCATGCTTAAAGTCATCACTCCGAATATTATTAAAAAGAAGAATGATATCTCAAATTTAGATATCAGATTTATGCTCAACCTTTAAATATAATAAAATATTTTTGCGCATATTTTACAATAATTTGCGCATATTTTAAAATAATTTTGCGTATATTATAAAATAGATACTAACGCCATGGCTTTTCGATGAATATATACGGCATTTTTTATACTTTTATACATTAAATTCTTGTTATGCTTGATAATATCTTGCGATATTTGAGTCTTTATTGCGTTTTCGATACGGTAACTGTAAAAAATTTTGTTACTGTAATTATATGAGATAATTTATCCACTTATATAATGATATAGCTTAAATAATAATCTTGAAGTATAATAATTATAATTTTGAAGCTCTAATTGGAGACTACAACTATATTGGTAATCCCGAGCATGATTCAGTAAAAAAACATAACATTCTCGTAACGTTACACAAATATAACTCTAAGAAATTTAAATATTATGAAAGTAAAAATAAAATACTAGAGTGGATCAAATATAAACGAAACTTGTTTAAAACTTGTTTATATTCGATTAATATACGTGTGTGAACTAACACAAAATTATTTTTCTACATAGCATCCATTAATGTTTACATATTTTTGCTACCGCACTACATAAATGCAAACCTATAAGTGCCATCGACAAATTATTTAAATTATGCATTATAATATATATTTTGCAGAATAAATCTTTGGGTTCGTACCAAACGAGAAAACAAAGCTTTACTCAATTCAATATTTTTTTAAATTTTTATGTTTATTGTTTTACCTAGCAATTGTAAACATTGCGCACATATATTGGAAATATGCGATGAGCATTGTCCCTGTTGCTACAAGTGAAACAAGCCCTATACAAATAGCTGTATTTATATGTAGTAGCAGATAATAGAAATATTTATCTTGATCAACAAAATATTCAGTCGAAATCTGCAATTGATGTTGCCGAGATTTGTTTGTGGATGAAATAATTTGCAGAATGTCCGGCCACACTTGAGCGTTTGTGAGAACAAGTATACTGCAAGCAAAAAGTACTAAATAACATTATACACATGCAGTCATGAAATTTTCTAATTAAGGTTTCCTTATTTCATAAATAAACAGTAAACACAAATTATTTAATATCAAAACCTTTTTTTATTTTACGCAAAACTATGAAGGTGATTTTGAAGCAATTTTCTTTCATGGATTCATAAGTAAATACATACACATGCATATATATATATATATATATATATATATATATATATATATATATATATGTATATATATATATATATATGCGGTGTGTAATATTTAATTTATATTTAATTTTCTCAACTTATTAAATATGAGTGCTTATAAATTTAGCATTTGTAATTGACGTTAAAAATTAGAGCACTGAGCTATTACATACATTGTTATAATATAACAATATAATGATTATATAAATCTATCTTTGCATCTTATAATTACATTTGTAGAACATAATGAAAAAAATATAAAATAATTTTCTTTTTCATTTGTTCTCAATTATCAGAAAGGTAATTACAAAACAAAAGTATTTTAATTTCAAAACTATTATTAAGTTAATGAATACTTTTTTATTTCTATGTATCTTTAAAACATTTAAATTTACAAGTTAATTCACTGCTTTGCAAAATTTTCTATAATTTTTTTGTTAAGAGAACTCTGAACAAAGTTATTGAATTTCAAATGCAAAGAAAACAAAAATTTAAAAATATTATCTTACTTGTCAACATAGCCGTATAACATTTTGCGTTCTTTCTGTACTTTTCTATAATGGCAATTTCATTACTGTCTTCCAAATCATTGTAAATACGTTGAAGCTGTTCCATTAAATCTCTCATCTGTTGTTTTAATAAATCTTTTGTATTAGAATCTTTTGTATCATTTGTATTAGAAAATTTTGTATACAAAAAGCGTTTATATTAAAAAAATGCAAATAGATAATCAACTTACGTTTTTACCATTAATGCAAAATGAATAATATTTGATTGTTATGCAAATGAAACCAAATGGAAGAGACAGCACTTTGATGACAGAATTTGTGGTACATTTTGAAGTTATAAATGTTGTAAGCTGTAATAAAGTAATTTTTTCTAGTAAAACTAAAAATGTTTTTATTGGCATAAAGTACAATAGTTCTATATTTTTTACCATATTTCATTTATAATATAATATGTAATAAATAATTATATAATTATAATTTACCTCTTATTTTCTTTGTGTGTGGAATAAATAAGTATGCACACATACATACACACTTACGTATTCCAAACAATAAGAATCATATATATAAAACTATGTATAGTATATGTTATAAAATACTGTTATTTTATATATACTATATATAACATACTATATATATACTATATATTATTTTTTATATATAAACATTTTATAACATTTTATAGAAAAAGAAAAAATATAATAACGTTTGTATATATTTTTAAAAGCATATTGTAAACGATAGTATATAAAGAATATAGCCTATGACACATATAAAGCGTATATGACATACATTTATATGTGTTACACCAGTCACTTCTAATCGATTTTTTATTAGCGAAAGGGTCGGGAGAAAGATAATCTTTTACCGTAAGCTACAATTTTCAAATATTTGCGTATAAATATGTACAAATATTTATAATCAATTTTTTTGAATTTGATACATTTTTGTTGTATATATTTATGTAGCAAAAGAAACTTACTTAAAAACAAAAGAATGCAAGATAAGATTTTACTATTATTTGTATTTGTCTCAAAGCTATTCCGAAAAAATCATTTATATTTAATTGTTTATGATCAAATTTTTTATTAATAAAAAGACATTGATTCAAGTTTGATTGAAAATCACACAAACATAAAATAGTTCAAGAAATATTATATATATATATATATATATATATATATATATATAAGAGATATAATATATACACATGTATATATGTATATGTGCATATATATATATATGTGTGTGTGTGTGTGTATGTGTGTGTGTGTGTGTGTGTGTGTGTGTGTGTGTGTGTGTGTGTGTGTGTGTGTGTGGGCGCGCGCGCGCAAATGTACCTGAAATATAATAAAGGTTATCAAGATACTAAAAAAACAGATGTGTATATACATTTAAAAACAAATTGTAAACGACAGCATGTAAAAAATATAGTATATGATACATATATAAACTGTATGACATACATTTATATGTGTCACACTTATCCAGTCACTTTCAATCAGTACTCTGCGTTGATACCACTGCTT
>NW_027223330.1:3858941-3967624 GCF_030449975.1 Polyergus mexicanus
AAGCAGTGGTATCAACGCAGAGTACTTCCAAGAGAGACGAGAAAAAACTCGTTGTAATTGCGTAAATTCACAATCTTTTTTCTTATCTCTCTTGGATGTTTTTATATGTTCTCAATGTTTATGTATTAAATTTGAAGCGTTTTGCACATTTGTAGCAATGTATTTAAATATTACAAATATATTGCACCGTAACATTAAGCAGTGGTATCAACGCAGAGTACTGACGGACATTTCAACGTTGCCGCAGGCTTGCAGTAACATTGCAGAAACATTTCGCAACTTCTATGCAATATTACAATGTTTTAATGTAAGATCCATGCAACGTTTTTGCAATCTTTCAGTGCTGTATGGGTTAGTTTCGGTTTTCAACATGCTCTCAAATTCCCTAAAAAATCTCCTAAATATTTTCCCCCTGTTTCTCCCCTACACCAGGTAAAATACTCCTAAATCTAGTGGGAAATCCCCTAACCTGGCAACACTGTTACAAAATATCAGGATTGCGTTCCAAAATTTACTCCTTGGAGTAGGCTGCGTTCCAATATTCACTGCTAGTCACTAGTCTAGTTTCCACCGAAGTCACAGTATATCTTAGAACATATATAAATGGAAAGGAAATAGCAGGTTGAAAAGTGTCCAAAGAAAGTGAGAAAAAAAATCATAATTGCCTTTCTCTTGTGAGTAACTACTCGAAAGTGCGCATGCCGCCATTTGCTGACACATACAAGCATCGTGTCTGTAGGTATACATATTTTTGTGTACACACACATGTGACTAATGTAATCTTATTTTTCATTGGGCCAAATCGGCCAGGCTCCTGAGTAGTCATCGTGAAACTCCGAGTTGACGGTGGCGACATGGGAATAAAGATGCTGCGGGTAGGAATAAGAACCCTGTCCAACGACTTATCATATAAGTGAACTGGGATTTATTTGTAACTTTCGGCTACCTGAAATAAGTTGGCGCTGGAAGTGCATATTTTTTAATAATTAATAGCTCAAACGATTGCTCCTTAATTGCTCTGTCCACAATTGCTCTCCTTTTAAAATTAATAGTTTTTGAAATATTTACAAAAAACGTAAAATTTATCATTTTTACTCAAAAACATATTTTCAATAGTTTTCTGCAATTATATCCAGCATGAAATGATTACTCTTTAATTACTCCATATTGCTCCATCATTATTTTCATGATTTATTGCATTTTTTATCGAAAATTAACAAATTAATCATTTTTCAAGCGACGCCGTCGCTTATAAGTTTAAATAAAACATTATGTTTTCATTGTAAAAATAATATAATATTCATTTATTATTTATAAATAAATATTAATTCATTCTTATTTATAAATAAATTAAAGAGTGACCCCAAAAATTGCCTATTTTTGGTCCCGCGATATTGGAACTGAATTGTGTGCCAAATGATACCTTATGACAAGATATCAATCACAAACAATTTTTAAGTTGAGGTGAGCATTAGTTCCAGAGATATGGGAAGTCAAAGTAATTAAAATTCACTAACGCGTCAGCCCATACTTTAAAGCACGAATTTTTATGCCAGCATGAGGGGATGTGCTGGCACATGGAGGGGATGTGCTAGCAGCGCTCGGGCGGTAGAAGAGCGCAGCATACAATCTTGTTACAATACATACAATCTGGTTACAATCTTACTTGCTACAATCTGCTGTTCTTTTGAGAGAGCGCAGACATACAATCTTGTTACAATACATACAATATTGTTACAGTCTTACTTACTACCCGAGCAGCACATAAACATTGGTCTTATATTGGATCTATGTTGATTGCCCAACGTTTATTATATCGGCCCAACGTTCCGAAATAACAATGGACCAATGTTGGCGGCGTCACGCTGGTTTACTGATGGCCAATGGTTGGTGAAATGTTGGATTTTGCATTTAGCCAATATTATACCAACAATTGAAAAATGATCCGATCGGACAAAAACATTGACCCAATATTGGGCATATGTCGACTGTCTAAATTGTAGATATTGGCCCAACGATTTCAAATGATAATGGACCAACATTATCTGCATTGCAATAAATATATAATTTTTAGCTAATATTAATTTCAAAAACCACAGATCCCAAGAATAAAATGGATATCAATAAATTTTTACCTACAACTGTTAATTACATCCATATAAATCACATAGATTTTAACTCATTACAAGAATTCCAAGAATTATATAAATAACATGCCATTACTAACATAATTATGCAATTATAAACAGATATAAATAAAAATATATTGGTGTCCATTTTATTTTTGTGATGTATGGTTAATGAAAATAATATTAGTTAAACATCGTATACTTATTGATTAGAAATTGTCGACTAATTAAACCTCAATAATGGAAAGATCATAAGCAACAAATCAAAATAAATCAATTTTTGTAATAGAATTATGACATGTCTGAAATTCGGATATAGAGGTTGTCTTTATTATATAATATATGCAATAAAATAAACAGTTCTATAATTAAATGTTTTAATTCTAAGACTGAACAATACATAATTTAGAATAAATCTGAACAAAATAATATAATTTTTATTGTAATATAATTTGGTATAAAATATTGTTTATTATATTTATATAAAATATTGTTATACTATACTATAAATATTGTTATATTATATTATTTATATATATGTTAAGATCAGTCTTTTTCAAAATAAAACGTTATATATGAACAATTTAACTTCTAAGTTTAGCAGGAACTTTTATAATTGCACAGTTATAAATTATCTTAAAAAAAAACTAACTATATCAAACATAAATGCAATTGATATATTACTGACTAGCAATATTAATATTCCTAACAGTAAATAATAATGTCACAAAGTAAAGTACTATATTGTACATAATAATAGCAGCAAAATATATCATTTTTATCAAGAGCAAAGTAAAAAATCATATTGATGTCCTGAAAGTAATTTAATATAAAGTAATTTAAAATAAAGTAATATAATATCTGTAAAAAGCAATCATTTTCCATGATTAACTTTATGGCAAATCTAAAATTAAATGAAAAAGTTGGAAATTTTCCATGGAAAGAGAAAGCATAACAAAATTTAATTCTTAACTCGTGTAATTTTCTGATTGTGATTCATCAATCTAATTGTTATTTATAGTTTCCTTCCTCCTGTTTCGACCACCATCTCGATCCATTGCATAACGTAACCAAGATTTAATTGTTTCTTCGGTTATCTTATAAGAGGTTTCTTGATTAGTGCTTGCGAATCCTATAAAGATGCGGATAAAAAAACTCAATTTTACAATATGAAAATTGCATCACAATTTATTTTCAAGAATCGTAATTGTAGGCTTACTAAGAATGAGTTGGCATACGGCATCAAAAGATTGAAGACTTGTTTTCGCTCCTCTTCCTGCCCAGTTTAATTTTTGTGCTAATTCATTATGAGCAATCCTTCTGAGAATTCTCCGTGTGTGATCCGCTTGCGAAGTTCCTCCAAGGCGGCGAAAATGATTTACCTAAGAACAAAAATAAAATCATCTTTAATTTTTTAGCTAATTTTCTTTGAAGATAGCCATGAATAACGGAAAAGTTTTCGTTTTTCTTATAACGAAATGCAAACAGTTTAGAAAAACAAAACATAAAGGTTTTACAATTTTAAGAAAGAACAACATAAATCAACATATATAATTGATGCTTACGTAAAGTGCAAAGACAGATTTTTGTTTCAGAAGTTCATTGAAAGTTGAAAGATTTCTCAGTGATAAGGCAGGTATAAGAGTCTCTGTTTTCTCAGGTAACTTTTCTTCTGTAACGTTGTCTGAACAGTTTGTTTTTTATACATTTGATGTCTTTTTTTATGCTACCTATGTCATACTTAATATCTTCAAATGTAATAACAAATTTTGTGATTTGACCTGAAAGCATGTTTGATTATTAGCATTTTAATGTTTGTAATAGTAAGTATTGATTTTCTCCTGAACAATAGTAAAAGCTTATTTTACCTTCAGATAAACTTGTATTCGCTCGCGGTTCTGACGTTGTTGCTACTCTTGCCGCTGTCTTAAGTACAGACGAATGCGAACTCATTTCTTTATCGATATCTATAAACATAAGTCAGAGGTTATCAAAATATTCTATAATTTACTAAAAACATAAAAACATTTGTGTTATGTAATTTACTTTGGATATTATCATTACTAGTCGGTAATTTAATAGGTTCTGGTTCAGGTAAAGGTTTGCTTTTTTTTCGACATTGAAACTTGTTCTTTGAAATAAAATTTCGATTTCTATCTATCTTATCATCATTTTCACTGGATAAAGATGCTTCATCAGATGATATTTCAGATGCAGATTTTGATGCATAACGCTGATTTGGAAAACGATTTCTTTTATTTATTTTGTTTTCGATTACCTCCGTGCCTGTTTGAATTTCATCAGTATCTAAATACTGATATCCATCTTTTTTTGATTTAGCTTTTGTTAAGAGATCTATAAATTATACTAATTAGTTTCATATCAAACTGAGCTTTCAATTCCCGTGAGAAAAGAGATAATAAAATAAAAGTCAAATTTAAATTTTGAAAATATGTTAACAGTTATTATTAAAAGTCTATTTTAAAAAAACATTAACCTGTTTGATACAAAACTCGACATGAATGTGTTTTCCAACATGATTTTGGTGTTTCGAAAGTTGTAACTGCCTTCCAAAATCGAGTTCCTTTATATTGAGGATAGAATGTTTTATGATTTCCATCAGTTAACCAGGAAGTTGGTATCACTTCACAACTTTCTTCGTCAGGAAAATCCACTACAGAAAACATTTTTATCTATAAATAAAAAGAAAACATAAATATTAAAATATTATATAATTGTAGATATTATAACAAGAAAGATATAATCTTATACCTTTCTTTTTTTACGGTGTATGCAGAAGAGGAAGACATATCGAGAAAAGAGACTGTTTCAAAAGAACATTTTTACAGAAAACAGAGCTGATATTCATCAAACTTCATATTGTTTGGATAGCGATGAAACTTTAAATATTTTCAAAAGTGATGAAGAACATGGATAACTGTACATATCTTCTATTTGCAAATATTTTAATCCAATAATATATATATCCTTATTCAATTCGACAAAATTGTAAATTACTACAATGTTATTGTCTTTCATGCTGACACAGTTATTTCCGGAAAACGTTGATAAAGTGATGGCAGTGCTTTTCACCTTCCTGAATTGTTGTACATGACAAGGAAAATCAGTCAGAGGTCCATCTGAATGCCTTGAATTTAATACAACATGATAGCGAAATTTTTTATCTTTTGTGTAATCATGTAATAGTTTTTTGTTTTCTGCAACTAATACATGTGAGCTCTCTGACAGCCTTTTCACTATTTGCTGTAATGGTTGATTAGAAGTTCTCTTTAACTGAAAATGAAAGGACTCAAAAGGGAAAGCACTAAATGAGTCAAGAATGCCATATTTCTTTGCATCAGCTGTTAAATGTGTTAAACAATGAACATTATAAACAACTGTGTCAGCACCATATAATTTAGACCAGTGATTAACAAAGGATCTCAACAAATCGGAAGCAAAATTAAGATAATGTACAATTAAACTCGTACTACATAAGATAGTGGAAGCTACATGTAGTAACAAAAAATGTTTATAAATTGCGAAAGGAACATTGTTATTTAAAACAACTATTCCAGAATACAAAAGGAATTGCCGAAATTCTGATGCTTTCCAATATGCAATTTCCTTTAAGCTACGTGGTTTCCTTTGAAACTCAATTGGGAAATGCATTCTCTGAGCAATTAATTCATTGGAGATGCAGTGAATAGAATTAGTTGATAATCTAACACGTAGATCTCATTTTAATAACATAATTAGAAGCTTACGCATGCATCCAAGATTAACCAAATGCATGTAATCCAAAGGAATTTGGGAAACTAACCCAATATTTAATTCTGACAGAGGAGATATTGACTTATGATGATCTGGATCTGACATTGAAGCAAAACTTTCATCAGTACGTAATGGTGCATTTTGTAATGGAAATGTCATTCTATGATTTATATATACACCTTCTTGTTCACATCGGTCACAACCTGAATATGCATTAAATAACTTGCAACATTTGATCATACAACGTGCTGGAGTGTCACAGATAAAAGCTCTGATTACAACTTTAAATTCCATTTGACTTCTGTCATGGAAAAATCCATTTTCACATAATTTTTTGAGTTCTGGTACGAAGTCTTCAAAATAATCAGTAATTGGTTCTGGCTTACTTTCACCAAGAAACAAAGAAACTAAAAATGGCTCATACTGATATTGTTTATCAATAACATAGCAAAGTATTGGCCAAAATTGCTTTGAGGAACTTTTATATATAGGTATTCCATCAACATTAAAAGTCAATTGAATAGTGTCGCCATAATATTTATGCTTCATTTGTAAATTGGGAATGATACCGATATAATGCAAATCACAACTACTGCCTAACTTTCTTACAAGTGTTGTCCTACTTGTTTTTAATAGGGTACGTGCATCTCTGGGAAGATTTTCAATATTTGTGTGTACTTTCAGAATTTTTAATAACTTGTTTATCGATGAATGCTTAATATTTTCTTTGATGCACCATTTTTGTATTTCACTTTTTATAGATGTATCACTATTACTCTGTGACATATTGTCATTTGAAAATGATGCAGACTCATTATCGAAATTATTATTAAGATTTTCACAATAATCATTAGTATCATCAGAATCACTTTTTAAATCATTCACACAATTTTCATATAAATGATAATTATTACTATCTATATTTTCATTATTATTATCAATCAATTGATAGAAATCGTTTGTGTTATTTCTTTGATAAGTGACATCTTTTAAATATGATTCCATTGCAATTTTTACTCCCTCGCTATCTTCCTTTAAAAATTCTTTCATATGGACTTTGACCCTTTTCTTAATTTCTCTATACTTCCGGGCTCTGTGTGCCATTTTTAGTTCTACAATAAAAATAGATAATCAATTAGAAATTACGTGATATTAATTATGAATATGCATCATATTCAGATGATAATACATATAGGATAATAATAACTATAACAATGACACATCTATTAGAAATTGCCAAAGAAAAGATTAGAAGAATATAGAAATACTATAATAAAAAATTATTAATAATTATTTATAATTATTAATAATTTTTTACTAATAATTAAGTACTTCAAGTATTTCAGAAAAGTCGACGAAATTATTGAACGATTTTATACTGACTATATTTTTGATGCTACGTTTAACTTCCTAATATAATTTTCTGCCAAGCAAACACGATTATTTTAGGTTAAGAATTACTTTCCGTTGTTAACTGTCAGTAAATACCATAAATATCTTTATACAAACAAATAAAAATGTTACTCACTTGTAATCCAAACAAGAGCACAATTCTTCTTTTTCTTATTTTAATTATTAAACGTCCATCCTCGTCTAAATTGTTTGAAATGCAATACCACGCACTAACACAAGCACCCATAAAACGATCCGAATGGCGGTTGCGATGTACGCGGTACGCGGCCCCGTCAAAACAAAGATGAAGGGATATGCATGCAAAGAGGAGCCATGTCTGTGTGCGCTCAGCGCCACTCATGTATCAAAGAAATTTCTTAAATATGCATATATATCATCCTTGAGAAAAATTATTGGCTGGTTGGTCTAACGTCGGCTAAACGTCATTCAACAAACGGTTGGTCTAACGTCGGCTAAACGTCATTCAACAAACGGTTGGTATTGCGTCGTCAATCGATTAATAATGTATACTAAAATAATTAAAAATACTGCAGACAGATTTTAAAATAGTTAAAATTTACAAAGAAACACAACAATGTCTTTTCATTCGTATCAAATAAATAAAAAAAAAGCTGTCTAACTGATTCATCGGATTGTAGCATTTTAACAATGTCGGTCCAACATTGTTTTCCCAACTGCCGATGCTTCCGATTAAAAGCCAACCGTTGGTCAACCAATATGTGCTGCTCGGGTACAATCTGTTGTTCTTTTGAGAACTACTTTCCGAATTAGGATCTTTTTCAGGATTACTGTTTTAATCAGTTCTTTTCAAAACTACTTTCGCAGTTTTCTTCAATTTTGATTTCATCTTTTGATATTTTTAACGTTCTCCATTACATAATGTCTTCAGCCACTTGCTTAGGCTGCGAAGAGCAAAAACGAAGAAAAGGTGAAAAGTTTTACTTTGTTGACAACATTCCAAATTCATTGCTTGTTATTAACAACTTGCGACAAACTTATAACGCGAAAAAACGAAAATTAGTTGAAGTAAGCAATATTTCACCAAAAAGCAGAGTCTGCCACAAATGTTATAAACTGAATAAAAAACCATGCTTGTCAATGTCCCACTCTGATCCAAATGTACCTGACTTATTTATTTATCGAAAAGGAAACAACTGTCATCTAGGATGTACATTTGGCTGCAAAGATATTGAAAACTTGATTTCAGTTCCAAACATGATTCGTCATGAGCTACTTATGAATTATAAATTCTTAGCTAAACGCGATGCCCGTATGTGTAGTAAGCATGTAGGCATTACTAATTATTGGCCACTTGTCAAGCAAGTTTCACAAGAAGTAAGTGCTGAAGAGCAGAAAATGGTCAGTGATCTCATGTATGAATACTATCAACAATTGAAAAATAACGACAAACTTGTATTCAATATTGACAAAATTGATTCTATTGATGATGAGACATTTAAAACATGGTTTTCTTACGATAAAGAGGAATTCCATCAAATCTGTAGTTTCACCAAAACTTGTGAGCCAAAGCATGTTGCTGTATCCTTATGCAAATTACGTACTGCCCTTTCTAATACCCAACTAGCTTTTTTATTTGGAGTGTGCGAGCAAACGATTGCCAATCACATGAATTTAGCAAGAAAGGATCTTCATAATAATTTAGTTCCGAACTTCATTAATTACAACGATCGCTCAGTATTGATCGCTCATAATACTCCAATGGCAAAAACACTATTTGATATTCCCGATGATAAAGCGTGTAGTATATTTGATGCCACCTACCGTCTTACACAAAAATCAAAGAATTATGCGGGACAAAAGCAATTGTGGAGTGAGCAGAAAAAAATGCCACTTGTCAAACCTATGGTGGGTTGTTCACCTGACGGTTGGGTACTTTTTGTTCTTGGACCATTTGACGCAACTCACAATGATGCAACTATATTAAAAGATTGTTTCAGCAGATATTCAGATGAAATGAGCATCATTCATGAAAACGACATCGTTTTACTCGACAGAGGTTTTCGTGATGTTGTGAATTTCTTAACTACCAATAAGAAATTACATGTTTATTGTCCCGGGCTTAGTCAACTTGATACCATTGAAGCAAATTCCTCAATATTTATCACCAAATGTCGCTGGGTAATCGAACAAGTTTTTGGTCGACTTAAAAAGAAATTCAAAATCTTTTCTGTGCCAGCTCATAATGCTACTTTGGCGGACGATTATGAATCTCTTCTGATTGCTTTTGCTCTTCTAAACATGTTCCACAAACCAATTCTAAGTGACAAAAGTCATGAAGACATTGCGCATATAATGAAATCTCGAGTAAACGTTCCTAATCGTTTGAAAGTCGTTGCTCAGGAATTCAATCTTTCTCAAGTCAAATCACCATATCTTGAGCTTCAATATAGAGCAATTGATAATGAGGAAAATAATCGACAACTTCAATTCCCTCAGCTCACAATGGATGATTTATATTACCTCAGTCTCGGCCCATACCAAATAAGAAATGCGATCTCGTATTATGCAGAGCATCAAAAAGAGGGGACTTTTCTAGTGCGGAAGTTTGAACCAAACCCTAGACATCCAACTTCAGCCTTAGTCTATGCAACCTAACCTATGCAAGGTATGAGATTTCAGTTGAGAATCTCTTGCTAGTCAAAGCATACATGAAATCTCGATACCGTAGTGGAAAACACCATAACATTTTTGTACTCATAGATAAAACTAAAACAGGACGAAATTCAATTACAGAATATTATTGTACATGTAAAAGTGGTGCTCGAACTGTCGGCTGTTGCAGTCATGTTATGACAATTGTGTGGTTCCTTGGATATGGCCAATATCATGGGATACATGTACCTAATCCTGATATATGTAATATATCCATAACCATTTCCAAGGAACAAAATCAAGAAAACTAAATCTTAGTATGTGTTTTCGCACATACATGTGGATCGATTTCCTTAACAAGTAAAGAAATTAAAACATTTTTTAAATACATGGTCCGCCATATTAAATCGGCCATTATGAATTTTACAAATCTGACTTCAAATTCATTGTCAGCATCTAGCAAAACCTCCGGGTACGAAATTTTAAATTATCGGACTGAAAGAAAAATTCGTGCTTTAAAGCGTACGGGCTGACGAGTTAATGAATTTTGACAACTTTGACCTTCCATATCTCTGGAATCAATTCTTACCTCAACTTAAAAATTTTTTGTAATTGATATCTTGTCATAAGGTATCATTTGACACACATTTCAGTTTCAATATCGCGGGACCAAAAATAGGCGAAAAAACCACTGATTTTGAGGTCACTCTTTGTCTTCATAATATCTTCAATATTATACTTTAAAATAAGATACATAAATAATAATAAATTTAAAATCAAATTTTTACTTGAGAATTCAATTTACCTTTTATCTATTTTATAAATATTATTACCAAAATTAAAAAATGGCTTATAAATCAAAAAAATTATATAATTTAAAAATCATATAAATCTAAAAAAAAATCTATAAAAATATAAATCTATTAAATTTTTTAAATATATAAAATTTCCTAATATAATACCTAATAACAACATAAATATAGTAACCAATTTAATATTTACTTTCAAGAATATAAAATAATTATAAAAAAAAACAATTAAGATAATATAGACCCTCTTACTAATCTTAAAATTATTAAAATAATTATAGAAAAACTTATTAATTTTCTTTCTTTATAATAATAAAACCCACACATCCTATTATTTTCATTAAAATAAATATAATAAAATAGCCGACAAGAATATGAGACAGTTAAAGAAATAGACACTACTATGATTAATAACAAAAACATATTAATATTTATTAAATAAATAGATTCTATAATCAAATTTTTAGAATAAAACCCTGCTATAAATGGAAACCCTATTAAAGCTATTCTTGAAATATAAAAACTTATTATAGTAAAAGGAATATATTCATTTATATTTCCACAAAATCGAATATCTTGATTATTATTTATTAAATAAATTATAATTCCAGCACATATAAACAATAATGATTTAAAAACTGCATGAGTTAACAAATGATAAAATGATAAATAATTAAATCCTAATCTTAAAATTATTATTATAAATCTAATTGACTTAAAGTTGATAAAGCAATAATTTTTTTTAAATCATTTTCAAAATTTGCTATTAATCTAGACATAAATATAGTAAAAATTGATACACATAATAAAATCCTATCAAACATTCTATTAATAAAAATTTTATTGAACCGAATTAATAAATAAACTCCCGCAGTAACTAATGTAGAAGAATGAACTAAGGCAGATACTGGAGTAGGAGCAGCTATCGCCATTGGTAATCAAACAGAAAAAGGAATTTGTGCACTCTTAGTAATTGATGCTAAAAAAATCATTATTAAAATAAATTTATTAGATTTATCCATAAAATAGATATTCCATCTACCATAAACATATATTAAACTAATTGATATCAATAAACCAATGTCACACCAATTCGATTACATAAAACTGTCACTAACCCCGAATTATAAGATATAATTTTGATAAAAAATTACTAAACAATATGAAATAAGCCCTAAACCATCCCACCCAAACAAAATTCTAATCAAATTTGGACTAATAATTATTATAACCATTGATAAAATAAATAAAATTAACAATTTAATAAATTGATCAATATAAATCTCTCCTTCTATATAAATTATATAAATTATTATATAATATAATTATTGAAGAAATCAATATTACTACTCTAATAAAAATAAACATGATAATCAGTCAAATATTATATAAAATTCTAAATATATTAATTGCATTAAAATTAAATAATATATTCACTCTATTATAATACCTAAATCTATATAATAAAAATAAAATCTTAAATAAATTAACGAAATAAATATTATAAATATAAAAAATGAATAAATTATTAAATTATTAATTATTTAAGATAAAAAAAATTTCTTTAATTTCACAAATTAATATTTTATATATATATAAACTACTTAAATTTATTAAAATTAATATATTAAATTTAAATTAAAAATTAATAAAATTAATGGTTTAACATGAATTAATAAAATTATATAATCTTTCAAATAAATATTTATAAATCTATTTTCAAAATAAATATTTCCATGTTGAACATAAGAATATAAATATAATGAATAAGCTCTCCTAAAAAAATAAATAATTATTAAATAAATTATTATAAATAAATCCCATCCAATTAAAACTCTAATTATATAAATCTCTCTAATAAAATTCAATGAAAACGGAAAAAAAATTTGCTGAACATAAAAAAAATCATCAAACTCTTAATGAAGGTAAAATATTTAATATTCCTTTATTAAAAAATATTAATCGCCTATATGAACGTTCATAATATAAATTCACTATAAAAAATAACCCTGACGAACACAAACCATAAGAAATTATTAAAATATATGAACTAATTAACCCTATTTTTATCAAAGTTAACATTAAACATATTAAAATATTTATATGAACAACTGATGAATAAGCAACAAGACTTTTTATATCAATTTGAACTAAACAAATTAATCTCACTAATAATTTTCCTACAATTCCTACTCTAATAATTAGATAATTAAATTTAATACTCTGTTTAAAAAATATTTCTATAAATCGTAAAATTCGGTATCTTCCTAATTTTAATAATACAGACGCTAAAACTATAGATCCATAAACTGGGACCTCAACATGGCTTTTGGGAGTCAAATATGAAATATATAAATAGGTAACTTAATAAAAAATGCTATAAATAAAATTACATAATCCCATAAACTAATATTAAAATTTATAAATATAACTAATAAATTTAAATCTAATGAACCATTTAATTTTAATAATTTTATAATATAAATTAATAAAAGTAATGAAATAAATATTGTATATATTAATAAATAATATGAAGCTTATAAACGTTCAAAATTTATCCCCCATTAAATAATAATAATAAAAGTAGGAATTAATCTCAATTCAAATATCAAATAAAATATAATTAAATTTATTGAAGAAAAAAATATTAATAAAATTACTATTATAAATATAAATATTAATACTTTTTTCAAATGGTTATTACTAAATATTTTTTCATCTCATTGAATTACCATAAATATTAAACCTAAAATTCATATCCTTAATATTATTATATAAAATGAAAAAAAATCATGGCCAAACAATAATCCTACTTTAATCCAAATTATATCTTTATATATATAATTAAATAAAAAAAAAATCTTATAATAAAATGTTACGTCCTGGCGACTCCACGATTCCTTTCTTCCGCGACGTTGTGGTAACGATCGTCAGTTGGTGATAAGAACGAACCGTTCAGTAAACAAAGCATCTTGTGTCATACGTTTTTTTTAAACACTGTCATTTGTCAGTAACTACATCCACGAATATTCGTGGGAAAGACGCAAGGAAATCGATGATGGAAACCATGCCGGTCTCGAGATAAATAAAAAATAACAGCTACCTCTTGCAATAGAATTTCCGACGGAAGAACAACGAGATAACAAGAACTTTTAACGAAATGTTTAATAAACTCAGCTGCATTAATACTAATAATAATTTTCTAACGGACAAGTAATAAACACAGCTACATCAACGTTGACAAAAATAATTGTAAGGAAGTAAGACCCTTTTCTAATCAGATCATGTGCGCGAGGGTCCCCCGGAAAGGCTAATGTTTAAGGAACTTTTGAACTAATATCGAACTCACCAACCGACGATCAGCACGGGTAAAAATACGAAAATAGGAGACACCCCCTGCCGAATGAGGACACTGGCACGATTCTAATTCGTTAAAATCTTGAAGAATCCCTACTTTTGCGTAATTTCAATTCGTTAAAAGTTTTGAAAGATCCCACTCTTAAAATTAGAAGACGCCCTCAAAAAAAGGTTATATAAAAGAAAGAACTCGTAAGACAAGGGGATTCATTCATTCATTCATTCATTCAATCATTTCTGTCGACTTCAATTAAGTGCCTGGCAATTAGTCTTGTGTGCACGCATTAAGAGCAAAAATTCATAATTAGAAAAAGAGTGACCAGTTCAACATCAGTGTCCTCATCTTAGCGTCGTCTCCAGAGCAATCCGACACCCGCACAGCGTTACATCTTAGCGAAGGACGACAAGTTTTGTCAACCTATTCAACCTACCAATTAAAAGTCAGCAACGGAAGTAGGTCTCTAATAATTCAGTTTAATTATATTCCTGCAATAAATAACGTTGTCACCGGTTCCATAGTGAGAACCAGATGGGGAAAAATTTACGAATTCCAACACCTGCTACCGCAAAGGTCCGTTCCGCGAGTCAGAACACGCGAACTTCTGTAGACTTTAAATCAACCGTAGCCAGTAGTAGTAGTAGTAATTACTCAATCACCGCACACATAGAAACAATCATTGACTTCCCCCCTAGTTACTCCCCAATATATCCTTCGGAACCATCTTCTCCCGAATTGCCGCTTTCCCCCGATCGTTCTCCTCGTTGTCAACGATCATCCTTGAAGACTCACCCCCTCCTTCTCCTCCTTCAGAATTAGACGAGTTTGAGAAGGCAGTGCTAGATTTCTGCAACGAACTCCCTGATTTGGAGGACGAATCCTGCTATCAATCTCTACTCCCTCTTTTTTTTCCCCTCTTGAATCCGATCAATTCGAGAGAGCACTGGAGGAGTTCTGCAATGAACTCCCAGATCTCGATGACGAATCCTCATACCAATCCTAGAATTATGAAATCAATCTCCTAATATTCCTACTCACTCTCACTCACACAAATTGTTTTATTTTATTTTCCTAACAGATATTTTGTAATAACCAGTCAGAAATTCAATATTAATAATAGAATCTTGCCTCATTATTCTGACTGATGTCTTCCATACGATTGTAAGAACCGCGAACAACTAAACACACACACACACACACACACACACACACACACACACACACACTCATACGCATATTAAAATAAATTGTTCTCATCATTTGATATAATTTACACCAAAGTAGTTTAATTTATTATGAATAAATTTATATTTAATTTAAATCCAATCTTTATTAACCCCTCAGTAGTTAGTGGGCACTATGGGGCGTCAAAACAAACCCCCACTCCTCGGCCACTGGCGCCGACCCCTGCTGTGCCTGTCTGGGGCCCTCCCCCCTAAGGGTGTCTGTGGGAAAAAAGTGGAGGGGCCTCGTGGACGTCTACGAGTCAAATTTCCATTTAAATTTTTTATTTTTTTTATTTTTTTTTATTTTTTTTATTTTTTTTTTTTTATTTTTTTTTCGGTCGCGTGAACATGCTCGGGTTCGAACCTGGGTCCTCCACCTCTCGAAACAGGGTCCTAGTATGCTGAGCTATCCGAAAACTTATTAGAATAGAAGTTAAATGTAGTATTTATGGAGAGTAGTTCTTTATTTTTTTTATTTTTTATTTTTTTATTTTTTTTTTATTTTTTATGTCGCGTGAACATGCTCGGGTTCGAACCTGGGTCCTCCACCTCACCAAACAGGGTCCTAGTATGCTGAGCTATCCGAAAACTTATTAGAATAGAAGTTAAACGTAGTATTTATGGAGAGTAGTTCTTTATTTTTTTATTTTTTATTTTTTTTATTTTTTTTTTTTTCGGTCGCGCGAACATGCTCGGGCTCGAACCTGGGTCCTCCGCCTCTCCAAACAGGGTCCTAGTATGCTAAGCTAGCTGAAAACTTATTAGAATAGAAGTTAAACGTAGTATTTATGGAGAGTAGTCCAGCGCTAAGATAGGGGTCCTGGCGGTCCGATTGGTTCTCCCCATAGTGCCCAGTTCTCCGATAGGTTCCGGCGGTTCCGTCGATTTAAAAAAAAAAAAAGTGGGTTGGAAAAACGAGCCAAAAAATAGTGCGAGGGAGAAAGCGGGCAAGATGTCTGCCGGAAAGCAGACGTGACAACAACCGACAAAATGACGACTGTCGAGACTGGAGATGCGTCTAGACATAAGGCATCCAGCCTCCCCTCCCCTTACGGAAAACCGAAAGATATCGTGCGGTATACAACATCGTCCTATCGCCCCCCTTAGAGGAAAACCAGGGGAGATGTACGCTATATGTCGCCCACCCACTTCCACCCTTCCTGTTGAAAAGAGAAAGTTGGATAAGGTACCGCTAGAATAAACTAGATGCTATGACGTGGTAACGAACACGTGCGTGCATGTACGGGTACGTTTGTCCGAGGGGGGTGCGCCCCGCTGCGCAGATAGACATACGGTAACAACATCGCTGGAGACGTTAGAAAGGGTCTTGGAATATATACGGGTACCTGAGGCTGATTGACGCTGAGACTTAGGGCAGAGTCTATGACGTCACTGAGCCGTCGGGAAGAAAGGAAGGGAAGAAAAATATTTTTCACCTGGTTGCTTTAAAATAAAAAACATCATTATATTTATATTATGCGGAAACATTGTACATTGAAAAATTTACATATAATTTAATATTTATTTACAAAAAGATTATTTTCACCGCTGCGAAAAGTACACAAAAGTATATTACGCAATATAGCAATAAAAGAGAGAGTGTCGAGAAAAAATAGAAAAATCATTGTTCGGATACATAACCATACGGTAGCGAATTTCGACTATCGATAAATCTACGTTTTAGTAATACGGGCTCGCATACTTTAGTTTCGTCCCGTGTTACGATCTCGTGAAACGCGGTACGACGAATTGCTCTAAAGCATAGATTTATCGAAGTTTTCGGCAATTCTTCTCCGTTCTTTTCATTTTCCTGTGCTCTCTCTTTATTTAACAATAAATTCTTAATGCTGTTAAAATTAACCAACCGTGAGTTTTCATAGTTTAGAGTTATGCCCTTTACTTTACAGCATTCACGCGTACGCCCATCCGGCATACGAACAACATAGGCATAAAATTTTGGGCCACCGGACACGAACGCCTCGATATAACTACCACGACCGTAGCTTTCGAGCTCGTCCGTCATGTCACCTAGAAAATTCCCCGTATGCGGTTCATACTCATTCGGTTTACCTGTGCTTACGTATATACACGAATCGGTATCATAATATAACACACGTCGATCTAAACGTTCTAAATATTCATATAATTTTAAGCGCGCTTGAGCCGTCGTATATGCCGCTATCGCAACATTAGTTATAGGTGAGGGCGTGACGGCCTCTTGTCGCAATCGCCACGAAACATATATTACATCGTCGTTCACGGGTAATATATCGGTTATCTCATGCTCGCTACTCGTCAGTAACGTCAGAAAACGATGCAGTGTTCTCACAACCTCAGTATTCGGCAAATTGGCCCGCTGGCCGAATTTTCCCCAAAATGAATTTAAACAGAGTTTTGCAACTGAACGTAAACCTGGGTTCAGCGCGACGTTACACTTATCGAGAACAATACCTTCGGTTTTTTCGTACTCCCGTAGATACCGTTCTTTAGCGTCATCGTCGTCTCCGCATTCCCCCGGCCATCCGCTTGCTTCTTGTTTTAATTGTAAGAATGAGTTTATATATTCGGCGAACAAACCGCCTTGACGAGATGCGCGATCGAATTGACTAACTTTATATTGCCAAATCTCGCTTACTGCCGTCACGAGATAACCCTTTTCGACTGCCTTTCGTAATTCGCACGACACCCACGTACCCTCGAATTCCCGCTCATTAATGCTGTCGTGCGTGCAAGATGTCTGCGCAAATGTTTCGCAACAACTACGACATAAGGCGAAAAGTAATTTTCCGCGTACGCGATACGGGAGTACAGGGTGAAAGAGGTTGCGTGGTGGAAGCACAGTACAGCGTATAAGACCTTCGAGCGAATCAAAATTATAATTTGGAGCTATTCCGATTAAAGAGGCGCATTCTTTGCCAACATAAATATCTGGATGTCCGATCGGGAAAGCGCCTGTCTTCAATACATACGGGTATAAAGAGCATACGTCTACGTAATGTATTTTCTCTGCACCCGTAACTTCGTATCGAGTCACGATATTTCCCGTACGGCCGCCGAAAAACGCATCGCGAGGGTCGAGCGGTGATGTTTCCACCAACGGATGGTTTTCGAGATATTCTCGCATTTCGCGATTCTCGAGCATATCCCGATCAAAAACGCACTCCCATTTTTCCGTCACTATATATCCCCGTTGTCGAAGGCGCCACGAGATCGCGAGAGTTTGCTCGTATCGCGAAGCAATCGTATCACCATGATCCGAAGACGAAGAAATCGCTCTATCGCGATTCGAAGGAAAGCAAGTCGGACACCCGTGCCAAAAGCATCCGTGAAATTGTAAAATATGACGCTGTGTCGTCTCAACAGCGGTCGTTTCATAATATCCGTCGACGAGCGTACCATCAGCCGTACGATATTCACGCGCACGCCCCGCATGTTTTATAGGATGACCAATTTCGCGTTCCAACCATACCAGCCATTGTAGAGCTTTACGCGAATAATTGCTCGCTTTTCTATAACCACCGGAAGGAATAATGCCTATTTCCTTTTCGCGCAAAAAGTTTTTACGGAAAACGGTCATACACGTCGAGGCGATAGTGGTGCATTCCTCGAACGGACATACGTTGCCGCGGTTTATAAAAATTTTTCTGAATGCTATACACGCGCGTCGAAGAATGTCTACATCGGTACGACAATAGCGAACAATTTCTTGTTGAAAGTCGAATACGGTGTTTTTTCGCGTCATGTCCGTATGCCATGCGAGAAAGCGTTCGCGTTCCGAAGTCTTCATGTTTTCAGGAGAATAATATTTCGCGTCTGGTAACGGTCCGACATACGTTTGATTTTCGACAGTGTTAAATAAATGCGGAAAAGTGCCTTTATCCATAGAGTCCCCTAGGCCAAAAGCTTTCGGTAATTCAGATAATCGCATTGGCATATAATTAGCACTGTCGATGAATTTTGTATTTCCTGCTGATAACATTACAATTTTTGTACCGCTCAAAATTATTTTCGGCTCTAAATAATTCCGATTTTCTACGATGTATTGAAGAATAAACTGCGCGTCGAACGCTTTCGCATTATGTGCTATGCATATGATCTGGTTAAAACGTTTCGTCCTTCGCGTTGCGAATTCGACAAATTGTTTCACTGGATCATGTCTGAATATGAATTCGCGTATCCCGCACCATCGGCATCGCACGGACATGTCGTTTTCTTGCGCACATGCTTCGCAAATCTGTTGCGCTACGCAGAGGGTAGGTACATGTTTTTTCACGTTCATCGTACCTTCGAGCGTCTCGTCTTGCCGTGTTTCGAAATCATAAAATATAAATGCCACGAGGTTCTTTTTGCTCTCGTTTACCTCTTCGCCAGCAGCTTCTTTACTCTTTGTTGTTCCTCGCGTATCCGATATCAACGTAGTCATCGCCGTTGACGAGGACGGTTCGGTAGAGGAACTAACTGCTTTGCGAAGAGGTTGCATATGACATAAATGATTTCGAGATTGCGGCGACCGACATAGCCTGCAGTAAGAAATGCCGCATTCGTGTTTCGCATTCGATTTAACCGCGCATCCGCATTCATTGCAAAATCTCACGACATTACAAACACTCGCGAGCGTTCTACCGTTATACGATTTTTTACTACGATGACGATCGAAACATTTTGCACCGTAAAATGTTCGATTACATGAATCGCATTTCACAGGCGCAACGGAATCGACGCATGCCGACTCTGCGACACAGCGCGGACATTTATTCAAGCACCGATGACCTATCTCGTCCCGAAAACTTACATTACACGTCGTACAATAATTACGAGAACCAGCGGCTGCTTTTAAATTTAAAATAGGATTGTAATGTCGCGAGCTCTCGTAATACATTATATTTAATCGGTGCGACGATTCCCGTCCGAGAGAAGCGAGTATTGCGGTTCCGTCGTACATAGGTTTTTCTCCGAGACCGAAAGTACTAAAATTATATACAACTATCGCGATATTGTCAGCGGCGAAATAACGTTGGAAGCGTTCGATTTCCCGAATTCCGCAGCCCTCTTCAGGTATCGTAACACCGACATCCCGTGCTAATTGTAACGCGAGTTCCCGTTGAAGAGGGGATCGCGTGCATCTTACAGCATTCCATTTTTCATGTAATTCTCCCGTACGTAAATTACCGCGTTCGCAATAAATTTTCGCTACAACAAGAGCCCGGGGAAAACATAAATTATCGGAATTTTTTATTGTTAGTATCGAACGCTTCGCAATATCTTCGCGTGTTAATTTCACACGTCCCCGGCCTGAAGGAACCGTAACGTTAAAAACTCGAATATCGAAGCGTTCCGCAATATCGAGACCACCCGCGCTCTGCGCTACCGAACTCACAATTCCCCAAATATCTTCATGCGTCAAGTCACGCACAGGACGAAAAGATAATCCGGCAGGACCATGAGATAAATCCGCAGAATGAAAAGATAACCCCACATAATCGCCAGATTCGCATGAATTTATCGCATACGCGTGAATTTCACGGAACGCGTTTTCTAGTAAATGATAAATATCACCGCCTTCAAGCAACGGTCGAATCGCGAAACTCGCTTCTCTTCCGATTATGCCGAACCTCCTAAATTGTCGCCTATTTTCCGCCAATAAATCAACGTAATTAAAATTAATATCGCCGACCTCATGACGTTGTTGCTCCTCTTCCACCTCCGGCTCCTCTTCACCATCTTCTGTCTCCGACGAGGGATTACAGCGTTCTTCACCGACGACTTCCTCTTCATTCTCATCCACGTCGGTTACTTCCTCGTTATTGCAGAGCAGCGCTGTTCGTTCTTCAGGAGTCGCTTCTTCATTTTGGCCACCACCACCGCCACCTCTCTGCACTGTCGAAACAAAAGAAAAATTTAATTATAAATAAAATAAAAATTACATCTACGTTATTTTTATTCTTTTCAAAATTTTGTATCTCACCTGGTGATGTCGTGATATCAGCTTCGCTGTCGTTTTCGGCAGAGCGTGCTCTTCCTAAAATTTAATATTTTATCAATATTGAATATAGAATCAGTATATAAAGATTAATATTTTTATTTTATTTTTATGCGAAACTTACTCGAAGTTCCTGTTTCGAGCTCTTCTTCAGCCGGACGCTTTCGAAGCTGAGAGGGAGTCTCTCGCCCATCAGTCGCAGATGTGTTTCGATCTACAAATTATGATTTTGAAAATTTTGATTAATCACTGTCTAACGTATTCGATTACAATACAATTGTGCAATATAAATAAAATCATTTTGCTTACCGTTTAAGCGGTTTCCACGATGGTTTGATAGCAGGAAGGCTATAAGGCCGTCTGCATCCTCCTCCTCATGGTCAAATGCCTCGCGCATTTCTACTATCTCACCCGCGATATGCAACAACTCGGCATAATTGCCAAAATAGCCTAGACTATATAGCACAGCGAGTATAGTATTCGAACTAGCACACGCAAATGCCCGAAAAACTGAATAATTTATTTCCGCCGATTCGTCCGATAACGCTGATAAATAGCGTTCACTATTTAACGTAGACGACAAATTCGAGCCTATAATTATGCATTTACCTAATAGCTCTTTAAGTCCAGCCATTTTTGCCACTTGCTCGCGAAATACCCGATATCTCTATTTTCCACGGTACGACTCGCGTTACTTCGGTTGATGTCGAACTCGAAATTAGCTTTTTTACTTCGGCACGGAGAATTTATTTAAACGCATATCCCCACTTTTTTCCAAAAAGGAAAAGTCTTTGAAAGATTTAAAATTTTTCCTTTCTAGGTAGTTAGATTAGATTAGTTCGAAGAAAACAAAAGAACGTCGGCAAAAGAACGTCGACAAAAAGAATCCCTGTTTTCCAAAAAGGCGATAAAGTAGACAAAAAAAATATTTTATTTTTTATCACGTTACTAACTTATTTACTTACTTTTATTACTTTTGTTATAACGATCCTAAAGTAAAAGCTTTGTAGCGATAAACGTTTTTAAAAATTTTCGTAGAAAAGACGGGGTTATGTCGATTAGAAAATTACTCCTTTATAAAATTTTTTACAATATAATCTCTTACAATACAATCTATAAAAATTTATTACACAGGTGATAAACATTTATTTACGCTTTATAATATATTGTAAATGTATTTAGAGAAAAAAAGTTTAGAGAAAAATTTTTCTCTTGTAACGAATCTAATTTCTAGATGATTCTAGATGTTTTTCCGCGTAATTTTTAGCCAACTGAACAAGATTGAACATGAAAAATCACGATTTTTCCTGTTATTTAATTGTCTATACAAACTTTTCCCCCCACTTTTCTTTATATTTCGATATATAAGTAGCGCGAGAAGATGTAAATCCTTCATTCGAGTTTCCCCGTATGAAGTCTTCATTTCGGCTGCGTTACAAGAATTCGGCATTGTTGTGTCTGCCTGGTGTTCTCTCAGTTTTATTCAAAAAGTAATAACAATGGCTGCCGCGAAAGAAGTTTCCAGTGATCAAAAAAATCTAACCGATTTTGTTAAATCTACGCACGTTTGTGATATTAGCAAATCGGACAACAAGTTCGACAACGTTAGAAGAAACGAACAGCGATACTTATTACTATCGACAACGTATGCCCTTAATTCATCGTGTACTAAGAAGCTACATGTGGGCTTGCAAGCAACAAATGAAGGTTATTTCGCGCCAATTGTTAAATTATCGGGTAATTATGCAGACGGAATTTGTCTCGATGCCGGCACCTGGCAACAATTTCAACTCAACATGGAGCAGATAGGACTGTACTTGAGTGAGAATCAAAAAACCAAACCAAGTCCGATTATCATCAACAATATTTCCATCGGCTTCACCACCGCTTACGGGACGCGGGCTGTGATAGTGACTTACAAGGAAAATGTGGAACAATCCGCGAGTAATGGAGAGACGGAGGAGCAAGCGCAGCCACCCTTGAAGAAACGAAAAACGCACAGCGTCGCTATTGTGATGCAGAAAGCAACTTTTCTCGGCATGGAAAATATTACAAGATGTGTGGATGCTCGATTGTCACAGCTAGTTTCCATCACCGACGCCGTCAACACCTGCGCCAATTACTTAATGAACGAGATAGAATTAAAACTCCCAACGGCTTACATAAATCGTGAAATTATAAAACTCATAGTTAGCGATAATTTTCAAGAAATTGAACGCAATGTACAAACGCAAATAAGAGATTTAACCTTTTTAGATGTATATTTCAATATTGTATTTGAAGAATTACTTTCGCTCGGCTTTAATGAAATTGTACGTATAATTTTAAATCGTAATTGTTAATTTTATAAAAATAAAAAATAAAAAATAAAAAATAAAAAATTATTATCAATAAATATGAAATTTTTCCCACCTTAAAAATCACAGACTATATTTTTCCTTTACCCCTCTCTAATATTTCCTTTACTTCTTTACTTTGCGCATAGAACATTCTATCAAAAATAATATCAAATGTTAGTCGAACGCTAAACGAGCAACTTATTTCTAACTTAAGCGTCCACAGAGCACCGCTTATAAGCTCGTAAGCAGCGGTGCTCAAAAAACGCTGAAGCGAGCGCGTCCCCGTGAATACGCTTATTAGCATCGTTCCCGCGGCTACTTATCAGCTAATCGGCCGCGGTGCTTTCCGCTCGTTCACGTACCGGGAAACGCTAGCGCGAGCATGCGGCCGCCGCGGTGGGCCTTCCGGAGCGCGGATAAGCTTATTACTCTCAACATATATCTACATATTAAACATATTCGATGCACGTATTTTTGTTATTGTTATTAAATATTCCTGATTACTTTTTTATTTATGAGAGCGCGCGTAAACGCCAAATCGTTCATTTCGCAAAATGGATGTACGGTGGAAACATCCTTGGACGTCGATCGTCTGCGGGCCTACGGGATGTGGAAAAACAATTTTCGTGAAAACGTTTCTTCGTCATTTATCCGTCATGTCGGATGTTCGATTCGAGAGAATTTTATTTTATTACGCCGAGTGGCAAGATGCGTATCAACGTTTACAATGCGACGCGAGTGAAAAAGAAGAAGAAGAAGAAGAGAAAAGAACACAAAAAACCGGTTACGATAATAATGCTATGGTAAAATCGAAGAAAAATATCATCGAATTTCGCGAGGGGTTACCGCGTCCGGAAAATTATTCCAACGATGCGCTTTCGCCAAAATTAATAATAATCGACGATCTTATGAGGGAATCTTCGTCGTGCGACGCTATCGTAGATCTGTTTACCAAAGGAAGTCATCATAAAAATCTCAGTGTTATACTCATCTCGCAAAATCTCTTTCATCAAGGTCGCGGACAGCGTGACATATCTCTCAACGCGAATTACATAGTAGTTTTCAAAAATCCACGCGATCGCGCTCAAATACGTCATCTAGCGCGCCAGGTATATCCCGATGATCCAAAATTTATGGAAGAAGCCTACTATGACGCTACATCGAGACCTCACGGGTATTTATTGCTCGATTTGAAACAATCGACTCCAGACGAATATCGCTTTCGTACGTGTATCTTTCCCGACGATACGCTGCATTACGCTTACATTCCGCGCAGATCGAGCAATAGAAGCGGGGGCGTATAAAGGGTAAAATTCCTGTTCGCAACTTGTCAGTCGTGTAATTACAGCGTAATGGTGAAAAAAGAAGATCCCGATAAAAAGCTGACGTCATCGAATAGTGCAATAAAGTATGCTAGACGGTCTATCGGAGAGAGAAACATATGTCTTTTAAAAACTTTGTGTCATTTGAAAAAAAATCAAAGAACAGCATTCTTACGTGCCGCTGACAATAAACTCATAAAGTGCATTCAAGAGTGCATTTTCAATACGTTAAAAGGTAACGTACCGCTTCGTTGTAGCGATAAAAAGCGATTAGCCAAACATAAAACGGCCCTACGGCGTGTTGCGGCAAAACAAGGTAATTGGAAGACTAAAAGAAAATTGTTAGTACAACGAGGTGGATTTTTACCCTATCTTATCGGACCTATACTAGGGGCTATATTATCTCGGATTATCAGCGAATGAAAAAGAAAAATACAATCCTATACAGCCCGTACATTCTAGGAAAGTTAATAAAAAAAGGAAAGTGTTATCAGCTGTATTTTGAACAATGGAGAGAGCTAAGAAAATGGTTTTGATATCTACCGAAAATCTTGAGAGAATGCAGCGAATGCAACAGCAACCGGAAATGACATCTATTGCGATGACTGATAACTCGTCGAAGAAAAATACTGGAATATCAAATGCGGAAAATGTAAATAATAATAATAATTCAGTACGAACACCGGGAACAGCTTTATCGCGACTCGATGCGGAGATGTGGCGTATTCTCAACCTCACGACTCCTGTCGACGATGACAAAAGATGGAAATTGTATAAGGAAGTACTCCAACGCTATCTTCACTTTGCTCGGGAAGCTAAAAAACGCTTACGCGAGGATGAGCAGGATAACGACGAGGACATTAATGACGAGCAGAACGAAGACACGAATTTGGATGTCGACGATAACGAATTTATGGAAACGTCAGCTTTAATTAGCAGCGACCGCGGTGACGGGAGCGCTAGTAGTAGTAGCAGTAGTTTCGGGAAAAAACGCGCGCAATCGGCTGAAATGATCAAAAAAATACTCGGTAGTGTACCGAAATCTTATCGTGACAAAGCGCGTGCGATATTAAAATACTTGATCGATATTCCGACATCTAAGATTAGCTGGGATAGACGAGGACTCGTAACTATAGACGGCGCCGTCGTAACGGGTTCGAATATCGCGGAACTTATAAACGACGCGATACGCGAGAGAAAAACATTTAAAGCAACCGGAAGAATTCAATTTGCTCGATTACTGCATGACATAGGCACTCCTTCCAATCTCATAGGAAATAATGATTTATTATATACGTTCGCCCGATCTCATCGTATTAAAAACGTGGTTCCGCGCGGAAGTTCCACTCCGAAAACTTCGACCGAGCGTTCAAAGTCGTACAGCCGTAAGGTAGACGAAACGAGCGAAGGAGATACGCTATTTGTATCCGCCGACGAGGACGAAGACGACAAAACATTAACGAGCTACGCAGATTCTCCGACAAAGAAAAGAAAAGGATTGCTCGACTGGAGCAAACTCGAATGATGGAGCTCGAAAAATTGTATTACAATCCCTCGCACTATGCCGGCTATTCGGCGACGACCAATTTATCGCGAGCCGCTAAACCGAATTTCACACGTAACGAGGTCATCGATTGGCTTAAATCGCAAGACGCATACACGTTACATCGTCCGGTACGTCGAAAATTTCCACGCTTACATTATAACGTGACAAATATCGATGACTTATGGGAGGCCGATTTGATCGATATTCGTAATCTCAAGAGTTATAATGACGGTTATTCATATCTATTAACGGTTATCGATGTGCTTAGTAAATTCGTTTGGGTAGAGCCTTTACGCGACAAAACAACTGCCTGCGTGGTAAAAGCCTTTAAACGCATATTCTCGAGAAACAAAGAGCGCCTACCCGTATACCTGCAGACCGACAAAGGTAAAGAATTTATTGCTCAGCAAGTACAAAATTTCTTAAAAGAAAAAGGTATTCGATTTCGTGTAGCGCGTAATCCTGATATTAAAGCAGCTATAGTGGAACGCTTTAATAGAACGCTCAAGGAACGGATGTGGCGATATTTTACGCACAAAAATACGCGACGCTACATCGATGTTTTGCAGGATATCGTTCGCGCTTACAATCATACCCGGCATTCCACCATCAAAATGCAACCTGCAGTCGTTACGAGAGAAAATGCTCGAAGCGCGCGTGAAAATATGAATCGTCGCTGGAACCACGACAACGGCGATGGGGCGAAGAAAAAGAATCGCGGACAAAAGGCTAAATATAACGCGGGCGATTTCGTGCGTGTCAGTAGAGCAAAAGTAGCCTTTGAGAAAGGATACGAGGCAAAGTGGAGCGAAGAAATATTTCGAATTCACCGTGTTCTCGAATGGAGAAAACCGCACGTATACGAATTAAGCGATTTAGCGGGCGAAGTTATAGACGGAATTTTTTACGAACAAGAATTAGCATCTGTTGTTAAAAACTTGCGAGAAGAAGAATTTATCGTCGAACGTGTGATAAAAAGTAGGGGGCGTGGTAACAATAAACAATTATTAGTTAGTTGGCAAGGATATCCTTCAAAATTCGATTCTTGGATACCCGCTTCGAGTTTAAAATCTTTGAATCGAAAATGAGGGAGGAAGGATTTTATATGATTCTCCCTAGTAATAGCAGTATGCGTTTTTTTCCGGAGAATAAAACCACATGTTTCACTACTGAATTGCCTCAACGTATAGACTTGCAAGGACGTTGGGAAGTAGCGCTCACGGAGATTCAATTTCCGACTAGCTTTCTTCATATACGCCCTGGAGAAGGATTCATAAGATTTATAAATATTCAAGAATTCACGATAGGCCCCGAAAAAAAGAAAATCATCGCTAAGAAATCTGAAATACCTTCGGGTATTTACTCAAGTTTGCACGATATTATAGAAGCTGTGAATTACTCTGCAAAATCCGTGGGTTCGCATATCCTTTGGCAATTTGGAGCTATTATCGGGCGCAAAATTATTATGAAACTTTCCTGCGACATTATGAAATGTGATATGATTCATTATGTAAATTTTTCCGAAAAACTTTGCCGAATACTCGGCTTCGATACGCACAATAAGCTCAATGCTAGTGTTGTGGAGCGTTTACCGTTATGGCTTTTTAGCGAAACCGCCTTCGATATACAGAATGGCGATGAGAAAAATGATAAAATTGAAAATAATGCCGGTACATCGGGCGTTTTACCTGCCTGGATTTATGACGATGTTGAAATTTATACATCACCATTTTACGTATTTCCGCGTGAACGAGTAATAATAGCCGCCGAACCAGCTAGTTTGTTGCGCGGTATTCCCGACAAGCTCTTTGTCTATTGCGATATTTGCGAGCCCTATATTACCGGCGATGTGCAATCTCCTCTTTTGCGAATAGTCGCACTTGATGTTGGAAATGATTACGCGTTCGCGTCTACTCAAATAAATCATTTCTCACACACTCAATACATTGCTCTGCGTCAAACGTCTTTTCGCACAATCGAGATAGATATAAGAGATCAACTAGGACAGAGTATACCATTCGAATTTGGAACGCTGACAGTGACATTGCACTTTAGACGTATCGAGTAGATAACATAATAATAATAATAATAATAATAATAATAATAATTAGAGAGCGCGATAAAAAATTAAACGTTAATGGATTATTATTCGACGTATTACGACGAGTTACAAAACGGCGGCAGTCGTGGCGGTGGAATTCCGCGAGTTTTCGTCGGATCGCCCTATCAACGAGGGCACGGTATTGGCAGTTTTCTCGGAGGACTGTTCAGACGTATATTGCCTTATTTAACCAGAGGGGTACGGGCTGTGGGGAAAGAAGCTTTACGGGCCGGTGTTAATATAATCGAAGATGTTGAAAACAATATGCCGTTTAAAGTAGCGGCTAAGCACCGATTTGAAGAATCGCGCGACAATCTTAAGAGAAAAGCTAAAGAAAAAATAAGTAGTCTGATGAAGGGCTCAGGTTATAAGTCGGATGCAAAAATGCATGTAGCTCAGTTTCCTTTCGGCGGGCTCAACACGCGCATCGCTAAATCCGTGACATTACGTAGACGACGCCAGGCACGTAAGAAAAGTTCGTCAAAGCGCCAGACGCGAGGGAAAAAAAGAGCAAATACAAAAACATCGAAAAATAAGAGAAGAAAAAAGCGCCCAACAGTGAAAAGACTTAAAACATCTACGAAACGACGTAAAACTGCTAGAAAGCGCACCGTATCCGACATATTTTCTTAAACGGCGTATATTCTAAACGCATCTAACAGTGAGAATTACAACGACGACAAAAAATTTGCGGTAAATAAGCATGTCCTTTCTTCACACGCATTCGAGCGAGTGTTTAAAGAGTGAACTCGATCTCTTTTCTTTACCTCCCACGCAAACAAGTATCGAGAGTTCGCAATGGATTCATTACAAACCCGTGACTTCGCTCTCGGACGATTCTCCGATAGAATTCGTCATTCCGGGTCACGGAGAAGAATATTTAGATCTCACGCACACCATGTTAAGTCTCCGCGTACGCGTAGAAACACCGGGCAATTCCACGGGACATACTGCGGGCACATCCGCCACGGCCACTATAGGCCCCGTAAATCATTTACTTCATTCCATGTTCAATCAGATCGACGTGTATTTCAACCAAAAGCTCGTGTCGCCTCCAAACAACGCTTACGCGTACCGCGCGTACATCGAGGCGTTATTAAATTATTCTTCACCCGCAAAAACCTCCCATCTAACCTCCTGTCTATGGGACGCGGATACACCCGGTCAAATGGACGAACCGATGGAATCAAAATCGCCAAATTCCGCTCTCGTGAGACGCGCGCGTTACATTCACGGCGGGCGCGCGCTAGATCTCGTAGGACATCTCCATTGCGACGTTTTCAATCAAGACAAATTTTTAATTAACGGTGTAGAAGTACGCTTGAGGCTCGTTCGTTCGAAAGATTCGTTCTGTCTTATGGACAGTAACGGTTCATCGGCGAAAGTTCATATACTGGATGCGAGCTTACTCGTGAGAAGGGCGAAAATAAGCGCAGGATTATTACTCGCGCATGCTAGAATGTTGAGTAAAGTTACGGCTAAATATCCGCTCACGAGAGTCGAAGTTAAAACATTTACGATTCACAGTGGTGTTGTGGGTGAATCTTTAGATAATGTAATACTGGGTCAACTTCCGAAAAGGATAATAGTCGGCTTTGTTAATAATAAAGCGTTTAATGGCGATAGAAAATTAAATCCGTTTAATTTCAAAAATTACGGAATAAATTTCTTCTCGCTATACGTCGACGGTATGCAAATTCCTAGTAGACCGTTACAACCGGTTTTCTCATCGGAGGAACCGCTTTACGTCGAAGCTTATCAAACTCTCTTCACGGGAACGGGCATCCATTTTTTGAACGAAGGAAATTCTATAAGTAGAGACGATTATTCCAAGGGATACACGTTATTCGCTTTTGATCTCACGCCCGATCTGTCTGCTAATTACGCAGGGCATTGGAATCTCGTAAGACATGGTAGTTTGCGATTAGAAGTGCGATTCGAGAAAGCTCTCACTGAGACCGTTAATTGTATTATTTACGCCGAATTCGATAATGTAATAGAAATCGACTCGTCTCGTCAAGTCATCGTCGATTTTGCCGGATAGATATTTATCACGCTCAAGTATTTGACTGCTACAACGTAATACTCGGAAAATTTCCCTCCTTTTTCTCCCCTCCACATTCGATCAAAATGCCAGGAGCATAAAATATCAAAAAATATACAATATAACAGAAAAGAATTCAGTTTCATTCGAGACACGAACGTCGACGCTTCGCGAGCAGTTTAAACTATTATAACCGCGCTGTCGAGTGCGCTCCAGTCTTCGCAAAATGGATATAGTCATCGACATACAAGGTTTCCGCGATGCCAATGCGAAGTTTATCCCCAAGGAAGTTGCTATTATCGCGCTTGATGCTCCATTCGTCGGACATTGGATTATGATGCCCCCGCATTCATTTGGCGATTTACCAAGAAATGTAAGACATGAAAATAACTGGCTTACACGAAATTATCACGGTATTGAATGGTTCGACGGTGAAGCTAATCTGAAATATTTTACATCGCAACTACGTGAAATAACAAGACAGGCACGACACATTTACGTCAGAGGTGCCGAAAAAGAAACCTACTTGCGGAATCTACTCTCCAGAAATATATATAATTTGGAAGATATTTCTCCCGCATTCAAAAATCTGTCAGAGGGGGAAGTGCGTGGACGATATTGTGGTTATCACGGATTTCGAAAATTCGGTATATTTCATTGCGCATTACGCAACGCATATAAATTAAAATATTGGCTGATCGAGCGAAATAATATCGTCTACGGCAATACGGAAGTTAGTACTCAAGCTACTTGTGGTTCTCCGGATAATTGGAGTTTAAACGTCTGCGACGACGACGACGACGACGACGACGACGACGACGACGACGACGAGGAAATCAGTAGCGCGTATGAGATTTCGCGCGATAGAAATGAAATAGAGAAAAAAAATCTGCAAAAATCCGAGCGATCAATAGAAAAAGAAGAAGAGAAATTTGAAAAATCTGAATTATCGTCGACGTTGGATAGTGACAAGCTCGAAGCAACTACTAACTCCACACAAGCCGACATTGAAAACTCAGCGTTACAAGTCGGCACGATCAAAGACGCACTACCGAAGGAGGTAAATACCGAAGTTATTGAATATATAATACCGCTCGTTCGTTCGCCTCCTTGTCAAAATAATGAACTCTCGCGAAATTCTACAAGCATTACGTCACATCAATGCCAGGCATGCGGGAGTTTATCCAGCCGACAGAGTCCCGAGGGTGTGGACGAGGTCGACAGCCATCGTCGCTAATACGGATGACCACAATCGACCTGGAGAACATTGGGTCGCCTTCTTCCTCGACGAGCATGGTACTGGCACATACTTTGACAGCTACGGAATACCACCCTTGCACCCCGGATTTCTCCTCCGACTTCGTCGAAACTCCGTCATTCATCGTTGGAATATTCAACAATTACAAGGAATTTTTTCTCAAACATGTGGACAATATAGTTGCGTATTTTTATATTATATGTGCAACGGTTATGATCTTAATCGGTTTCTTAGTCTTTTTACCGAAGATTGTGAACATAACGATCGCTTAATCGTACACTTATTTCGTAAAATTTTTCTTCGCGAAAAAAGTAACAAGTGAAACATTGTACGCTATGCGCTGCCTTGTTTAATCATGTAATTCGAACTGTAATACGATATAGACGTTGTACTCCTATGTAATATCTTAATTATATACATTAAGAATATTGATTTATGTAAAATTAATAACAATAAATGTAGGTTTTTTTTACTTAAATTGTTTAATTTTTTTCATACACTCTTTCCTCATCTCATTGTTGTGACGTCATAGACTCTGCCCTAAGTCTCAGCGTCAATCAGCCTCAGGTACCCGTATATATTCCAAGACCCTTTCTAACGTCTCCAGCGATGTTGTTACCGTATGTCTATCTGCGCAGCGGGGCGCACCCCCCTCGGACAATCGTACCCGTACATGCACGCACGTGTTCGTTACCACGTCATAGCATCTAGTTTATTCTAGCGGTACCTTATCCAACTTTCTCTTTTCAACAGGAAGGGTGGAAGTGGGTGGGCGACATATAGCGTACATCTCCCCTGGTTTTCCTCTAAGGGGGGCGATAGGACGATGTTGTATACCGCACGATATCTTTCGGTTTTCCGTAAGGGGAGGGGAGGCTGGATGCCTTATGTCTAGACGCATCTCCAGTCTCGACAGTCGCCATTTTGTCGGTTGTTGTCACGTCTGCTTTCCGGCAGACATCTTGCCCGCTTTCTCCCTCGCACTATTTTTTGGCTCGTTTTTCCAACCCACTTTTTTTTTTTTTAAATCGACGGAACCGCCGGAACCTATCGGAGAACTGGGCACTATGGGGAGAACCAATCGGACCGCCAGGACCCCTATCTTAGCGCTGGACTACTCTCCATAAATACTACGTTTAACTTCTATTCTAATAAGTTTTCAGCTAGCTTAGCATACTAGGACCCTGTTTGGAGAGGCGGAGGACCCAGGTTCGAGCCCGAGCATGTTCGCGCGACCGAAAAAAAAAAAATAAAAAAAATAAAAAATAAAAAAATAAAGAACTACTCTCCATAAATACTACGTTTAACTTCTATTCTAATAAGTTTTCGGATAGCTCAGCATACTAGGACCCTGTTTGGAGAGGTGGAGGACCCAGGTTCGAACCCGAGCATGTTCACGCGACCGAAAAAATAAAAAATAAAAAATAAAAAAAAATAAAAAAATAAAAAATAAAAAAAATAAAGAACTACTCTCCATAAATACTACATTTAACTTCTATTCTAATAAGTTTTCGGATAGCTCAGCATACTAGGACCCTGTTTCGAGAGGTGGAGGACCCAGGTTCGAACCCGAGCATGTTCACGCGACCGAAAAAAAAATAAAAAAAAAAATAAATAAATAAAAAAAATAAAAAAAATAAAAAAATAAAAAATTTAAATGGAAATTTGACTCGTAGACGTCCACGAGGCCCCTCCACTTTTTTCCCACAGACACCCTTAGGGGGGAGGGCCCCAGACAGGCACAGCAGGGGTCGGCGCCAGTGGCCGAGGAGTGGGGGTTTGTTTTGACGCCCCATAGTGCCCACTAACTACTCCCCTCTCATTCTCCAGTCAAAAGATCGCACCTGATCCCATCCCGCGTAATAGAGATTAAATTTTTTTACTAAAAAGGGACCGCCGAGCGAACTTCTGAAAAACAGAGTAATAGCGACCCTAACGGTCGTTTACCTGATTTTCGGACTGTCAAGTTCGTTCGACCCGATTCTAACGCTTCGAGACGTTTAACTTCGGGATCATATAAAGATAGTGGTTGCGCCCTTCCACTGACTCATCCTTCCTTGAGTCTGGACGTAACAAAAACAAACATTATAATAAAACATAATTTTTATATTTTTTAAAATTATTATGAATATAAACATTATTATAAATAAAAATTTTATCATACATATAATTAAAAATTTTTTTATATTAAACATACAATATATAATTCATTTCCATGAAATCGAACCATTAAAACCAATAAAGTTAACCCTAAAACTCCCTCACAAACCCTAAAAACCAAATAATAAATTATAAAAACTTCCAAATTTAATAAACTAAAAATTATAATTATTATTAATGATAAATTCAAAATTATTAATTCCACCACTATTAAAACTACCAATATAAATTTATATATAAAAATTAACATCATTAAAATAATTATATATATATTGTAAGATATTGGCAGTCTCATAGTCAGAGAAATTACTAGTGGCGCTCGCGCATGCGCTTTATCGATAAATACAAGCGCTATATTCAAATGATGATAGCAACGTGTTTCCTTAGATACATAAACTATTTATTTAACAAAAGAGAATTGTCATAGCAACAGGTGTGTTTGTAAGATCGTCGGGATGTCTGAGCGTCTTTAACTGTAAACCGTGAATCAGATCGGACGTGTCTCGTTGTTCTTGTGTGATATGCTTAATTGATTAATCACATTTATATTCTGAGTTCGTTATTAGTTCTGTGTTCGAGTTTATGAGTTGACCAATAAATACGTGTTTCGATAAGTGCTTAAATTATTGCTTTATTCGATTTATCACGTTCACTATAATTTTTATATATACAGTTCAATAATTCATGGTTCAACTGTTAAACTATTATCCTCTTTAAAAAGCCATTCTCCTGACAAACTACAAATTAACTCGCTGTCTTACAATATATATGTATATATATATATATATATATATATATTATTATATCAATATTAATTTAATAAATAATCAATAAATTATTAATTAATATAATCAATAAATAATTAATTTTAAATAAATATATTAATTAATAAATCATTAAGTTTTAAAAATATTTTATTATATATATATAATACTTATATAGTTTATTATAAAACATTAATTTTGTAAATTAAAAATATTTAATTAAAATCATGTTTGCAAAACATTAATACAATTTCCTTATTTTATGTCTGCAATAACATCACGTATGTTCGTATTTTTAATTTTTACATGTGCGCAATAATGCTTGTAGGCAATCGCTCTGCAATCGGGACTGTCGGCAATCAAAGCTGTCAGCAAAACGTTGTAGGCAAACGAAGCTGTTGGCAATCGGGAATGTAGGCAAACGGAGCCTCCCCTAATTGAAGTATCAATTTACCTAATATCAATAGCTTTTTTACGATATGTTCTACCTTGGGGTTAAATATCATTCTAAGGGGCTACAGAGTAATTACTAATTTAATATCTACAATTCCTTATATTGGTAATTTAATGGTCCAATGAGTATGAGAAGGATTTTCAATTAATAATTCTACTCTTAATCGTTTTTATTCAATTCACTTTATTCTACTATTTATTATTACTATAATAGTAATATTACATTTATTTTTCCTTCACGAAACTGGTTCATCAAACCCACTAGGAATTAATAGAAACTTATATAAAATTCCATTCCACTATTACTTTACTATAAAAGACTCATTAACATTTATAATTTTTTTATTTTTATTCTAAATAATTAATGTAGAATATCCTTATATATTTAATGACCCAGATAATTTTACTCCAGCAAATCCAATAATTACCCCAATCCATATTCAACCAGAATGATACTTTTTATTTGCATATACAATCCTACGATCTATTCCAAATAAATTAGGAGGAGTAATTGCCCTAGTATCTTCAATTACTATTTTATATTTTTTACCATTAATTTACACTAAATTTAACTCGCTTATATATTACCCTATTAATCAATTTATATATTGAATATTCATTAATACATTTATTATTTTAACTTGAGCAGGGGCACAAATTATCGAATTTCCATTTATTATAATTAGCCAAATCATATCACTAATATATTTTATATATTTTTTATCCTTACATATCTATATAAAAATCTGAAATAAATTAATTTTCATCATATAATATATATATATATATATACATAGATACATACATATATAAATTTAATTTTTATGAATTAAATAAATTAATTAGTTAATGATCTTGAAATCAAAGTCTATGTTTTGAAAACATATTAAAGAAATAAAAACTTTCTATTAACTTTAACTATAACTAACAAAATTTAAATTAATATTTAAAAAAATTTAAACCTAATGATTAATAAAATATACAATAAAATCATAGGTAAAATAATTTTCCAACATAAATATATCAACTCATCTTAATGCATCCGAGGCAATAAACCTCGTATAAAAACTACTACACATCTTATTATAACAATAAATAAAAATATAAAAATTATTGAATATTTTAATAAATTAGTAACTAATAAAATTCTCAAAAACCCCAAAAAAATAATTATTCCATACTCAGCTAAAAAAATTAAAGTAAATCTTCCTTTAAAATACTCAATATTAAACCCTGAAACAAATTCTGACTCTCCCTCAACAAAATCTATAGGTCTACGATTTAACTCTGCTAAAATCCTAATAAAATACATTAAAAATAATGGATATAAAATAAATAAATATCATAAATAAATTTGAAATTTTATAAAATCTACAAAAGAATACCTCTCTCTCAAAATTATTAAAACTAAAATAATTAAAATAAATCTAACTTCATATGATAATATCTGCGATACAGATCGCATTGATCCTATCATTGAATAAATTGAATTTGAAGACCACCCTATAAAAATTATGATATAACCTCCAATAGATATAAATAAAATTATTAATAATACAGAATAATTTAAAAAATAAATATTAGTAACATATGGAAACAATAACTATATTATAAATGTAATTATTAACCTCAAAATTGGACATAAATAAAATAAATTATAATTAGATTTATAAACATAAAACAACTCCTTTATTAACTAATTTGACAGCATCACTTAATGATTGAATTACACCTAAAAATCCAACTTTATTAGGTCCTTTACGTATCTGAACATATCCTAAAATTTTTCGTTCTAACAAAGTTAAAAAAGCAATTCCTACCAATAATATAATTAATAAAATTAATAAATTTAAAATATTAAACTTAATACACTGATAAAATTCATTTAAAATTATTACTTATATATTCAATAATAAATAACTTATATATATATATATAATAATTAAATAAAATAATAATAACTAAATTTAACACACTTATCTGCCAAAGTAATTATTAATATTAAAATTTTTATATTAATTTCAATCAAATATTCAACTAATATTTTATTAAAATATATAACTATTTTAAACAAATTAATAAATAATTACTAATAATTTAAATTTTTAATTTAATTCAAATCTAAAAACTTTAAATCAAAAAAATTATTTTAAATAATTAGTCCTTTCGTACAAAATTATTCATAAAATTAACTATAGATAGAAACCGATCTGGCTTACACCGTTCTTAACTCAAATCATGTAAAATTTTAATAGTCGAACAGACTAAAATATTAAACTTCTTCATTTAATTTTTACTTTAATTCAACATCAAGATTTTAAAATAATTATTTAACATTAACTTTTATATTCATTTAACTCTTTTTCTATCGAGAAATTTTACTTATAAAATTTTTATTTAATAAATCCTGATACAAAAGGTACAATAAATAAAATTTACTATTTTATATATAAATATAATTCATTTACATTACTTAAATTATAATTTAAAATAATTATTTTAATTTCATTACTAAAACTAATCAATATTTTTAAAAATTTTTATTTAAAATAAATATTTATTATTTCAAATTTTATAAAATTTTATTTAAAAATTATTTTTTTATAATAACAAAAAAATAATTAATTTATTAATTAAAATTTTAATATATTATTAAAATTAAAATATTAATCTTTTCAATGTAAATAAATTATTTTAAATTAAACTAAAATTTTTAATTTTTATATAAATAATATTATCTCTTATAATAAAATTCTAAATACATTTTCCAATATACAATACTTACTTTGTTACGACTTTTCTCACAAATTAAATTTATAAAAATGACGGGCAATTTGTATATATTTAAAAAAAAATTCAATTTATAAATTTTTATAAATTTACATTTAAATCCAATATTAATATAAAATTTAAATTTTACTTAAATTAATTTAAATTAATTGTAACTCATTAAAATCTTAGTTACTCTACATTTTGATTTGAATTATAATTAATTATTATTATAAAAAAAATGATCAATTTTTATCTATTAATATAATTTTTAAACAACAGTATATAAAAATATATTAATTAAGTAGATCCATTCGTGGATTATCAAATTAATTAACAAGTTCCTCTAAAATTATAAAATACCGCCAAATGCTTTATTTATAATAATTAAAACATTTAATATTTAATTAATAAATTTTTCATAAAAATAATAGGGTATCTAATTCTAATTTTTTAATAAAATTATTTTAATATTATTATTATTATAAAAATAATTAAATTTTTTATATTCATTATATTTCACCATAAATACAATACATTAATTTAATAAATTTTAAATAAATTATATTTTTTTAAATAATTATATTAAATTTATTTTTATCTCAAGTTTAACCGCAATTGCTGGCACTTTTATTTATTAATAATTAATTTTAAATTTCTATTAATAATTTTCATTAAAATAATTATTTTATATATTAAATCTTTTTATAAAATTATTTAAATTTTTTATAAATATTTACTAAAATTTATTTATACATTAAATTAAAAAATAAATTTATAAAAAAAAATTTATTTTATAATTATTTATTCATATAATAAAATTATTAATTAACTATAAATCACCATTATTTAAATAAAAATTATTTTATATACCTAATAAATTTTACTGTATATACAATCAATATAGTACCTCCCCTTTACTACAGACTTCTACTACTAATAAAATTTATTTATTAATATATTATTAATTAATATATTAATATATTAATTACTATATTATTAATTAATTAATAATTATTGATATTAAATTTTTAATACTAACTATAAATCACCATTATTTAAATAAAAATTATAATATATATTTATATATATTTATATAAAAATTAATTAAATTAATAAAGAATTATATGTGTAAAGGTTCCAGTAATGTTAAAACGAAATTGGGAAAAAGGCTAAGGAACCAGCACAGAAAATCAAGTGCGAATTTAGTTTATTAAGATATAAAATTTAGCGAACGTTTCGATCCATTTTTGGATCCTCTTCAGCGCAAAAAAATATATATATATATATATATATATATAAAGATATACACCCGTTACAATTGTTTACAAATCAATTAATGCAATTAACGCTATAAAGTTGTGCGGTACAAATGCAGAGCATGTCGAAGTCACGTTTAAAATTAAACTATACATGTCATCTGTAGGCTGTGTTCTTCCATGTTCGTAGTAAAGAAGTAAATACGGCAGCATAAAGCCTCCGTCAATAAAGACAACCATTTCTTTAACGTATGCCATGGCAGAGAACATGCATATAAAGAGATGGATTCTTATTCCTCATTGTCACCAGATATCGCTTGTTACATGTCACAAATTAAAACGTAAACCACATGCTCAATATATACAAGTGCGAACGGTAATGATAATCAATACCTTACATCACCACCATACATGTGATTTACGTTTTAATTTGTGACATGTAACAAGCGATATCTGGTGACAATGAGGAATAAGAATCTATCTCTTTATATGCATGTTCTCTGCCATGCCATGACGTTAAAGAAATAGTTGTCTTTACTGACGGAGGCTTTATGCTGCCGTATTTACTTCTTTACTACGAACATTGAAGAACACAGCCTACAGATGACATGTATAGTTTAATTTTAAACGTGACTTCGACATGCTCTGCATTTGTACCGCACAACTTTATAGCGTTAATTGCATTAATTGATTTGTAAACAATTGTAACGGGTGTATATCTTTTTATATATTTTTTTACGCTGAAGAGGATCCAAAAATGGATCGAAATGTTCGCTAGATTTTATATCTTAATAAACTAAATTCGCACTTGATTTTCTGTGCTGGTTCCTTAGCCTTTTCCCCATTTCGTTTTAATTAAATTAATGATTTATTTATTAATAATGGCTATTATATATATATATATAATTCTGTAATTGAATACATAATTGTAAAGTAAAATATGGATGCCGTCACTAGTTATAAGGAAACATTTCTTTCTTTGCATTTATTTCGTTCTTTTAGTTTTAGAATATGATACATTAACACACATGGTATAATATACATATGAAATGTTTTAAACTGTGGCAAAGCACTATAATGATGCTGAATCTATGTTCAGACCATAAGTTGTGCTACCTCTTTGCAGTAGAAACAATAACTAAAAAAAACCTCACAAAGGTAAAAAAAAATACGCCAAGTATATAAAAAAATCCCAACATGTACGCAAAAAAAAGTTTAATATCTATCCCTACAAAATAACTTTTAAAAAAGTTTTTCCTTGAAAAATAATTTTTATACAAAATAAAAAATTAAAAAAAGATTTTCTTCTAAAAAATAACTCTAAAAAATAAAAACCTTTAAAAAATCAAAAATCAAAACTAAATGAAATCAATAGCTAATTAGCCAAATATTTAGAAGCAATTCAGTTTATAAAGATTTGTAATTTGAAATAGTATTTGTCATAAAATCAATCTTGTATTTATAGAAATGTTATAGACAGATTCACAGATTCACGAGTTTCTATGAAATTAAAACACATTTTATTTTTATTAACAGAAATCTGATTTTCAAAATAAGTTCAACAATTTTGAATATTGTATATCACAAATTACACTATTATAGAGTTTATTAAGGGTATTATATGCTATAATATCAAATCATATTGTTGATGTTAAGTGCGATTAAAATTCTTTTGATTTGCAAAGTATATCTTATAGGATGTATAATTCGAAAGAAAATTTTTCGTAAACTCAAAGTCGCATAAAATAAACTTACACCAAAGCAAAGTATAAAAACTTGACGTTCCCCGGATCGCATTAAAACGTGTATATATTATAAATATATAAAATTATTTTAATTTCTAAAAATATATTATATGCAATAATTTTCATATAACATGAAATATTGTATGATACAAATCTGGGACCATATATTTTAATACAACCCGGGCACGCCAAGTTTTTATACTTTGCTTTGGTGTAAGTTTATTTTATGCGACTTTGAGTTTACGAAAAATTTTCTTTCGAATTATACATCCTATAAGATATACTTTGCAAATCAAAGGAATTTTAATCGCACTTAACATCAACAATATGATTTGATATTATAGCATATAATACCCTTAATAAACTCTATAATAGTGTAATTTGTGATATACAATATTCAAAATTGTTGAACTTATTTTGAAAATCAGATTTCTGTTAATAAAAATAAAATGTGTTTTAATTTCATAGAAACGCGTGAATCTGTCTATAACATTTCTATAAATACAAGATTGATTTTATGACAAATACTATTTCAAATTACAAATCTTTATAAACTGAATTGCTTCTAAATATTTGGCTAATTAGCTATTGATTTCATTTAGTTTTGATTTTTGATTTTTTAAAGGTTTTTATTTTTTAGAGTTATTTTTTAGAGGAAAATCTTTTTTTAATTTTTTATTTTGTATAAAAATTATTTTTCAAGGAAAAACTTTTTTAAAAGTTATTTTGTAGGGATAGATATTAAACTTTTTTTTGCGTACATGTTGGGATTTTTTTATATACTTGGCGTATTTTTTTTACCTTTGTGAGGTTTTTTTTAGGTGATCTCATTGCTTTTTGTAAAAATTATATTTTTTCTGCAAAAAATGTACAAGGAATAACTTTTTTAAAAGTTATTTTGTAGGGATAGATATTAAACTTTTTTTGCGTACATATTGGGATTTTTTTATATACTTGGCGTATTTTTTTTTACCTTTGTGAGGTTTTTTTTAGGTGATACTATATACTGACGAACGGATTAATAAATTAAAGCGATTAAAATTTTGTTCCAATAAGATCCACTTTGAGAATAATAAATACTACGTATGTATATTTTGGCGTAGTATATATATTTTGGTTTTCTTTACATACGTATAATACTATAATAACATGTTGTGATATTGCGAGATATAGATCCATAAGTTTTTTTTTTTTATAAAATAACGTATCAGTTATATGTATGCAAAGAAAGTCAAAGTATATATACTATGTATACTGACAAACGGATTAATAAATTAAAGCGATTAAAATTTTGTTGCAATAAAATCCACTTTGAGAATAATAAATACTACGTATGTATATTTTGGCTTTCTTTGCATACATATAGCTAATACTATAATAACATGTTGTGATATTGCGAGATATATATTTATAAGTTTTTTTTAAATAAAATAACGTATCAGTTATATGTATGCAAAGAAAGCCAAAGTATATATACTATGTATGTATACTAACAAACGGATTAATAAATTAAAGTGATTAAAATTTTGTCAATAAGATCCACCTTGAGAATAATAAATACTACATATGTATACTTTGGCTTTCTTTGTATACATATAACTAATACTATAATAACATGTTGTGATATTGCGACATATATATCCATAAGTTTTTTTTTATAAAATAACGTATCAGTTATATGTATGCAAAGAAAGTTAAAATATATATACTATGTATACTGACAAACGGATTAATAAGTTAAAAAGATTAAAATTTTGTTGCAATAAGATCCACCTTGAGAATAATAAGTACTACGTATATATACTTTGGCTTTCTTTGCATACATATAACTATTATTATAATAACATGTTTTGATATTGCGATATATATTCATAAGTTTTTTGTTTTATAAAATCAGTTATATGTATGCAAAAAAAGTTAAAATATATATACTATACATACTGACAAACGGATTACTAAATTAAAGAGATTAAAATTTTGTTCCAATAAGATCCACTTTGAGAATAATAAATACTATGTATATATATACTTTGGCTTTCTTTGCATACATATAACTAATATTATAATAGCATGTTGTACAATTGCGAGATATATGTGTAATGTGAAATATATGTATATTCATTATAATTAAATATAGTTCTTTTCAAATCACACTTAATTCGTCCTTCTGTCTTTCAATATGTATGCAAAGAAAGCCAAAATATACATATACTACGTATATGCCGACAAACGGATTAATAAATTAAAGCGATTAAAATTTTGTTGCAATAAGATTCACTTTGAGAATAATAAATACTACGTATGTATACTTTGACTTTCTTCGCATATGTATAACTAATATTGTAATAACATGTTGTGCAATGTGATATATAATTATCATAGGTTTTTCTTTTTCTTAAATAATGTAATATAGTTATACGTATAAAAAAAGCCAAAGTATACATACTATGTATGTATACTGACGAACAGATTAATAAATTAAAACGATCAAAATTTTGTTGCAGTAAGATCCACTTTGAGAATAATAAATAAATACTATATATGAATACTTTGCCTTCCTGTGCATACGTGTAATATTATAATAGCATGTTGCAATGCGAGATATATATTCATAAGTTTTATGAACATTATCAGAGAGAAATCACTGACATTATTATATTTTTGATTATATAGTTGTGAAATAAAACTTGTAAATTCCTACGATTTTATCAAAAATGTAATAATGTCAGTGATTTCTCTCTGATAATGTTCATAAAACTTATGAATATATATCTCGCATTGCAACATGCTATTATAATATTACACGTGATTCAATGTGTTAAATAGCTTGAAATTTGTGAAACACGAATACTGAAAATAAATTTAAGCTATTATTATATAGTTATAATTATAGCTTAAATTTATTTTCGGTATTCGTGTTTCACAAATTTCAAGCTATTCAACACATTAAATTCAACTTCAGTTCAATCACTTAACATAAGAGCAAGGATTCCCCTTACCACATTATAAATAGTAAATATTTCTTTTACTTCGACAGTTATTAATCGTTTTTATGTCCATCCGAAGTTAAGTGCTTTATGGTCACTTCCCTCTATCTGTGTGCAATGAAAAGAACAGAATTTTAATATTTAATTTAATTTACATATCTGGTTTTATATGTACTACTGAATGTTTTATATATGCTACTATATTGTACTTACTGTCTGTTACTGCCAAATCTCTATAACCCAATATGTTACGCTGTTTAGCAAAGTTCTTCAGCTAAAAGTATACCGGCCTTCTTGAAAGGATTGATTGATTTTGCTCTATCCTGCAAATAAGCGCTATAATTTAGACAATATTCAGATATAATCAAGAAATAACCCAGACAGCACAAGGATGTCCTTAGGACGTCCAAAGGGCATCCAAGACATACATGTAGGATATCCTCAGGATATCCCATTGTAATCCTCAGATCTCCTCTGGATGTCCTGAGGAAGAGTAAATGATAGCCGTATATTAACCTCTGGAGAATCCAGGGAGATCCTGTGGAACATCCTAAGGATTTTTATAGGATATGTTAGGGATATTTTTTGTATGTTTCAAGGAGCAAATTTTAAAATTTAAATATAAATTAAAATTATATTTTGTTCTTTACTGCCAATATTAAAAATCTAATATTAAAAATAGTTCACCGTTCTTTAATATTTGAGGCTTTCGTGATGTACATGAATATTTTAGGTTTGGCTCCCGGGTTTGAGTAGTGTAATATTTTCTAAACAATCCAATATCTGAATTCCCTATGTTGGGATTGCATCAAATTGAACTGATAGAAAATAATTACATTTGTAATTTCCTGTCAGTTGCTCTTTGCAAGCTTAAATAATTCGCATGACCAAATCTCAAATACGAGTTCGCGTGTCGCATAGCGGTAAACCAACGAACTAGCGGTTGAATACTATTGTTTGTAAAGTTTTTGGAATGTTGCGAACAGTAACATTTTTCATGAAATATTAAATAAATAATAATTTTGGATATATGAAAATGTGCGCATCAAATTCAATTATTAATATTAAACGAAATTAATGTTAACAATTAATTGCACATATATATGTCCTCTGGAAATCCAAAAGACATCCAATATAACAGACAGGGCAGATATATCCTACAGACATCCAGGGGTTATCCAGTGGACATTTATAGGACATTAATACTTATTATAATACATAAGATTTCTAAATTATATTAAATAGTCGACACAATTAAAAATAATTATGTATGCATATTAAATTTTTATAAATATATTTATAATAATATCTTAAAACATCCTACAAATGTCCTGAACCGTCCTGGACATATTCAGGATGATCCTGAGGATGTTTTGTGCTGTCTGGGAATATACTTATAAAACAATAAATAAACATATATAAGCAGACATATATAAGAAGATATATATACAAAATATCAATCTACTTACTCGATAGGACCAAATATATTTTCTGCAGCAGATTCAAATATAACATTAACCTTATAATGTTATTATATCTTGACGTCGCGAACATTAACCTTATTTATAACGTTATTATATCTTGACATCGCGATGCTACCGCGTACTGCTTGAAACGTATCATATATATATATATATATATATATATATATATATATATATATACGTATGCACGCACATACACATTGTCTCTCAAGGCGTATTTGCACACTCAAGCGAATAATCGTACATGAGCGCTACAAACGCGCCTTGAGGGACAAAATCGCTTTGCGTGTGTGCGTGCGAGCATACGTACGTGAGAGTCTGAAACTTACCTTATTATTATGATAATGAAGAAGAACGAAAAATGTCATATTTCCGGTATACGATTATCATTCCTCAGGATTGACTGCACTAATCTTATTCAAACTAGTTGCAATCAAAAGCTTGCATCCACATTGTATAAGAAAAGTGCCGTTAAATTTTTGATTAACGGCTTGGTTCCTGAGGAATTTTAATCGAAAGTTTATTAGACGTAAAACTCCGGATAAGCTACTTGGTAGAGTCGCGGCCCCTGTACATAGGCAACATAGGCAAACCGTTGACCGAAACGTTTTTTTTATATACTTGGCGTCGCGACGCTACCGCGTCGCTTGATTGCTTATTTTATTTATCTCTCTATTACATATTTTTAAGATAATAAATAAAACGGAAATATATGTCAATTTTTTTTTTTTTATATTTAGGAAAGAAAGTGCTGTTGAATCTCGTTTTGCTGATACTTAAAATTTTGCATTTTTGATTGTAGTTTTGTTTCATTTATCTAAAAATGAGATAGATTACCAATTCTTTATTAATCTTTATTATTATTCATTCATATATTTTTATTAGCTTTACTACATTGAATGAAATAAGGAAAGTAAAATACAGATGCATTTACTAGCTGAAAAGAATTATGTGTTTTTGTTCAGTTTATACGTTTAAAATAAAATTTGATATTTTATGACATTTTTTTCTCTACCATGGCAAAACATTGTAAGAATGCGACAAACAATCTGCCAATATTCAAACCGAAAGATTTATTACCTCTTTGCAACAAAAACAATATTATATTTTGTAAATATAGAGGAACTGTACATCACCAAACATAATATCTAAACAATCACGACGATGATAAAATAATTTTGAACAAAATAAGAATATTTATGAATAATATTAATATATATATTATATAAGATATATTATTTTTCATTAATTTTACACCACTAACATATGAATTGTTATGTTTTTTTGTTATTGAACTGAATACATAACGGTAAAGTAAGATACGGATGCTTTCACCAACTGTAAAAAAACATTTATTTTTGCATTTATTCCTTTTTGATGCATTTATAATACATAACCCAATAAACACTGTTTTGTAACTTTTACAGAACATTTACAAAACAGCTGTTCGCTGTTGTGGTAACCGTTATGTCCACGATTAAGTAACGTTTAGATGGAAATGTCAGCAACATTATTCTTGTATATCAAACATAATAGATACATGAAATTAAAATGTAATAGATACATAAAATTTATATATGAAATTACATAACTATAACAGAACATAGTAAACACTGTTCTGTAACATTTACATAACATTGACAGAACAGATATGGTAACCATTATGTCAACTTTTAAAACGTAATAGATACATAAAATTTATATATATAAATTACGTAACTGTAACAGAACATAGTAAACACTGTTCTGTAACATTGAGAGAACAGATATGGTAACGATTATGTCAACTTTTAAATGATGTTTAGATGAAAATATCAGCAACATTATGCCTGTATATAATACGTAATAGATACATAAAATTTAGATATAAAATTACGTCATTATAATAGAATTTAGTACACACTGTTCTGTAATATTTATATATTATTTACAGAACACATATTATCTGTTCTAGTAACCATTATGTAATTTACAGGTAACATTTAGATCAAAATGTCACGTATTATATACAGCAACACTATGCTGTATATAATATGTAACAAAAAGATAATAACAAATAACAAATATCTAAAATTTAGACATGAAATTAAGTAACTATAATAGAATAGTCTTTTTTCAGTCTAATCATTGATAAATATATATATTAATAATACATATATATTTATCAATGATTAAAATGAAGAAACTATTCTGCTATAGTTGAATATACAGCGCAAAATTATTGATTGGATAAAATTACTAATGGTTGTTTTTTTATTAAAATTAAGAGAATTAACTTATATTATTTATGTTTAGAAAATCGTGTATATATAAAGATATGGATATATATAACAATAAAAACTTGATTTCTTGAACAACTCTTTATTTCCACATATGCTAAATTGTTAAATAAATGAATCTTGTAACAAATTTATGAATAAATCTTTTAACAAATATTATTAATATTTATAAAATTAATTTTTGTTTCAAATTACAATTATAATGATAATTTAAATTATATTACATAATTTTAGATATTTTTTTTAAGAGAAAACTTTAAATATACTAATAGCTAATAATAATTTCAAACTTAAATAACAAATTGCACTTATATTGTATTAATTAATATACTTTGCAAACAATTAGAATCACAAAATTAAAAAGAATCAAATTCACGTATTTTTGCAAAAAAAATGTCATATGGTCGTAGAACTGTTTAAAAAAAGCATTTTAAAGAGAAAATGTTAAGTTTTATTACAATTAATAGAATTGATGAAAAAATTGTTCTCTACGTACTCGCCTATTAAAGTTGAAGTTTTTTTCTACAATTACAAAGCTCATTTTAAAGTAGCACCACTTGTAATAAAATCTGTATAAGAAAAATCGTTAGAAAAATCTCCGTTAGAGCATTGGAAAGTTATGTTTTCTAGCTTTAAAATCTGTTTTAAATATCATTCTGTGATAATTTTTTCGAAAAGTATATCAATTTGAATTTCATCCTTTCTACGCCTTTTTACGCCGAAGTACAATAATTTCCTAATTTTGTTGCAAAATATAGTACACTAATAACAATTAATAATATTATAAATTAATTAAATTTAGAAATATTATAAATTATAAATTTATTATAATAGTAATTAATATGATAAATTTAAACTTCACGGTACACTCGAGTATTCGCGATATTATTTTTTGTTTTAACGCTATACATCAATAAGAAATGAGTTTTTTAGGCTTTTCCCCACATGAAAACTATAATTTTTACATCCATAAACTTTTCATAAACACACTTGTCAAAATCTTTGAGATTCATGTATGATTCGTTAATTATAACACATTTGTTAATAATATAAGTGTGTACCGTTAGAATAAATCTAATTTAAACAAAAATGGAAACGCAATTCGATTTTCATTTGAAAGAAAAACAATAAAGCAATTATACTTTTTGTAATTAAAAAGATTGTTAGATAAACTATTAAATGTATCAACATAATGCATACTTTAATTCTACTAATTCTCCTAAAAGAAGTATTTAACTCAAATAATGACGTTGAGAACTCAAAATGAAAAGAGTGCAGACTATGATTTTAGATTTTAGAACATAAAAATTTAAAAACTTAAGTATTTAACACTAAATCTACCGACAACTTATTTATACCAAATGCAGAAATTTTTAAACTTTGATAACGTTTTGACCGATTGTTTAACCAGTCGTGGTAGGTTTAGTGTTAAAATCATTCAATATAAAAAAAACATTAGTTAAAAAAAATATTTCTTATGTTAATTAAGACTCTAGGCCAATAAAAAAAAGATCATAAGCCGAAAGCTCATAGACTAATAAGAAAAAAGATTATAATGAAAAAATAATAAGCTTTTGAGACATTTAAATAACTTGCGGATTTGCTTCTTCAGAGTCTTTTTGTTGTCTGCTAAGCCTTTGACCACCTTGGCGAAACCATTCTTTCGTGATGTCTTCAAACTCTTTGTTTGTGAATTGATGTTGAGTCAAAATTGTTGCTGAATTATTAAAAAAATTTTACATTAAATTAAATTGCATATTTTATAAATTTATTTATAAATATAAAAATATATTTTACCTTGTATTCCCGTCAATATAGACTTTAAACTACTTATTTTAAAATGATTACGTAGTCCTTTCCAGGATGATACCTTGGCAACTTCATTAGAAAATAAAGTTCGATATATACGAATTAAATTTTCTTTAGCGGACCCTCCGCCTATGCGAGATATATACAGCATCTTTAGAAATAAAACATACCAATAATATAATTTACATTATTCTATTTAAATAAAATTTGCATTTAAATAACTTAATTAAACTTACAAATTTGTTGTACTCATCTGCATTTTCTGATAAATTCTTTTCAAAAGCTATTATTTCATTTATACTCTTAAACGGAAAAGATTTTTGTATATTTGATGTATCCCTGGCAGAGTCTTTAGACTTATGTTGGTTATGTTGTGTTTCTATGTTTTTTAAACGAATATCTATAGTTTGTATGTCTAATGAAATTGTAGTTATAGCTGTACATATTTTTTCAAAATTATCTAAAAAATTAATAATATTGAGTAAACAATGCCATAAAGAGATATTAATAAAATTATAAGATAAAAAGTAAATACAAAACCTTCCATTTTATCTGACATTTCTGACACTAACGTATATACATCCTGCATATCTAGAAATATTAAAAAAGTATTAGATTACTCATAATAAACAATAACTATAATTTAAAAAAAAACCGTTTTATTATAGAGATAATAAAAATGGAATAAAAGAATTAAAATAAAAATTACTTTTGTGAGGTACTATAGTTCCATCAAGAATTTCCATATCAATATTATTAACAATTGTTGAATCCAAAATATTTGAGATTGATTGAATATTTTTGGCTGATTGTGAGACATTGTGGATTGATGGTGGATTTGGTATAATTGAACGTGAGTCATCAGAATCAGATTCAGATTCATTATCATAAACTGTATTTAGTGACCGTTTTGTGCATGACTTCTTTATTTGATTTGTATTATTTTCATCGCTTGAAGAATAATTCGTTGCTCTTTGTCTAGCCTCATCTAATGAATCTTGATTAGGACAAAACCGTAATTTACAAATTACATTATTTTTTTAAAATATTAAAAAAATAATTACATAAATTCTGAAGTAAAATATAAATTACCATAATATCCATGAAATTTGATAGGATAAAGTGTCCATTTAGGATTATTAGTAACAGGTGGAGTTTGTTTCACAATAAACATGTTTATATTTTTTACCGATGGCCACCAGCATTCTGTTAAATTGGAAGAAAGCCATAAAGATGGAACTTCTGATACGATCTCTTCTTCATTATTCCCATCGCTTGGAAAAGTTACGACAGCGAAATTTTTTACCATTATTAATAATCTGTAAAAAAGTAAAACTTGTTAATTAATTTAATATTGTTTTCAATTATATATTCTATCAATATGAGTACTCGCCATAAACATATATCTTGTTGGTGCAGTAAAGGCAAGATCACAGCTTCTTCGTCACATAAAGGCAGTTTTACACATTTTAATTTAATATCAGACAATGGAATAGTAATTAACTCATACTGTGACTCGTTAATTTTTTTAATTCCGATATTTAAAGAGTTGCATGGAATGCGAAAAAATGATTTAATATTTAAATACTTTTTGCCAATAATGTAAATCTGTTTATTTTTAAAATAAATTGTCGTAAGTGAAATCGTTGTACCATCTAACAAAAGACAACAATTATCAGCAGTTCTTGTACTTAGATAGAAACCTTTACATTGAACTGATTTTATTATCTTTTTGCCATTTATAATACGTACTTTTGGTATTGGATAATTCTTTTCTACATTTGTTATATTAAAATTATCTTCTTCTTTACAACGATTGACTAATTGTTCTAATGGCCGACTCGAAGATCTAATTCTTGATTTAATTTTTTGCATGTAATTTTCGAACTTAAACGCACTAAATTTATCTAACACTCCCCATAATTTTACATAATAACACAAATGAATTAAATTATGAACGTTATATGATAAATATTGACGACCATATAATGTGCAATAATTTTCAACAAAATACAATAATAAACTGTGTGCATAATCAAGCAGTTGTACGCAATATTCTTTGCTACATAAAATTCGAATTGCTATGCTCAGACTCAAAAAATGAACATATTTATCACGTGATAATTTTTTAAAAAAGATTATTGGCCCAGTATATAATAATAATTGTCTTAATTCGGTGGCTTTAAAGCGATCAACCTCATCTAATTTCCTTGGCTTTCTAGCAAATTCCTTAGGTAGGAATAATGACATAGATAATAAAGAAGTTGAAGCAAGAGTTATCTGAGTTGCAACCATACGAACATTATGTTTACCTTTAATCCAAAACTGCAACAATTTTTTCATTACTCCTAATAGTACGAGATGCATGTAGTCTAAAGGAAATTGAGTAACCATTCCAATGTTTAAATCTTCAAGATTTGAAGTGATTTTATGGTGTTCTTCTTGTTTTCTTAATTTAAAAGATTCATCTGATCTTAACATTGCATTAATTTCTGGGTACGTTACTCGATTTTCTATGTAATCTCCCTCTTGAATACAATTACCGCATCCAAAATACGCATTATGTCCTTTAGTTCCCTTGATAAACGATTTTGCAGGAGCATCGCAGATAAATACGTTCAATTTCACAGTTATTTTTTTGCCGTATTCTACAATGCCAGTTCGGAAAATTTCTAAACAATCATCCTTAAAATATTTCAAAAAAGTATTGCAACATTTTGGCTTTTCAAAACCATGATAAACACCAATTATAAACGGTTCGGTGTAAATATCTGCAACTATACTACCTAAAATAGGCCAAAATTGACTCCCAGAAGATTTTGTTAAAGGAAGACCATCTATATTCACATTAATATTTATCTGAGATGGTAAATTATTTCGACAATAATGCTTACGAATAGATTTTTTCAAACTATCATCTAAACCTGCATGATAATATTTTCCTGGTGTCATTTCAATAATGTCTACTTGTTTGGGCGTTTGAAATAGAGTTCGAGCATCAATCGGAACATTATGGCCGTATTTTACTAGAATTTTCAGTAAACTACTAATAGCAGAATGACTGACACGATTTTCAATAGCCCATAATCGGATGTCGTTAATAAGTTCTGTTTTACAAAATTCTGTTTTAGAAAATTTATCACTTGAAATACTTAACTGAAGACTATTTTTATCAATATTAATTTCCGAATGTTCAGAAACTAAATCATGATTATTTTCTGTACACTTATGAGTGTTCATTACATTGGAATAATCGATATCAATTTCTTTTAGTACATTTTGCTGCTGAGGTAATTGTTCGATGTTACCTGGCCCATTCGATAAACTTACGATATTATTTTGAATTTCCAAATTTGAATTAATAGTCATTTGGCAGATATTACGAAATTTTTTTAAGAAAATACGTCGCCGCTGCCTTGGCGTTAAAGAATTAATGTCTAGTCTTAATTTTGATTTGGACATAATATAATTTTATAAAGCAATAGGAAATAGATGAATTGCGATTATGTATACGAATATAGGTTTGGGTTTGCCTGATATTATTGTTTATATTATATTTTCCTTTTTCACTGAAACAATATATAGGAAGCTTATATGGAGAATTAAAAATATTTTGACAAATAAAAAATGTTTTAAGACATTTGCAGTTTTTTATCGAAACAAACTAATTCAATAATTAAAATATAATTTATGTAATATTTTAAGGACGCTAATAGAAAATTTCAGAAAAAATGCAATCTATGTTTCTTAAATAGTATTTCATTTATATATGAAAAATTTGATTTCTCACAATTATGGTGAAACAACCTACATAATTTTTTAATGTCTTTTAACGGAAATATTTTTGTAATGTATTTTAGTGTTGTAATTAATTAAACACGAATAATTTTTTTTGTTACGTTGCATGTTATTATAAACTATAAATTATAAATTAAAGTAATTATATAAGCATATTGCACGCATAATATTTACAATTTTTTAAGACCTATAACTTCATTATGTAATGACTTGTAATAATTAATGCTATCATGTTTAAATATTTTATACTTGAATAAAAATCAGTTTACATCAAATTAATTCACGATCAAATACCAAATTGAAAAATTAAGACTCATGCATAGAAAATATTTATTAATTATAAGATTCTATTTCATTTGCAAAAAATTATTATGAAAACAGTCAATAATAAACTTTCAAAATATATGAAGTATTCGAAAAAATATATCTACAGTTTTTTCTAATGCAGATATCTTGTTCAACAATATAAAAGCTATATTTCATAATTGATATCATTTATCATTGGAATTACCATTACGATCATTATAAAAAAATTATAAACCGGAATTTAGTATGCCGCAATGCAATAAAAAATAAAAAATCTATAATTAAGAAATGATGTAACTTTACACTCGAAATATTCAAGCTTCTGATTCAAAAAGTAGTGCAAATAAGAGATTTCTTGTTTTTCTCATTATATGACCGTGCAACAAATATTGTAAAAAAAACATGGGAAAAATAATGTTGCATAAAATAAATCGTACTTACTATAAAAATGCCAAAATATAAAAATAATGAGGCAAAACTAGGTGTATCTTTCGCCGGCACGAGGTCCTTTGTCCTTTGTTAGGCGCACGTGGTTTTCAGTTTTCACGTGGTACGCGATGTATCTTTTGTTCACTGCACAAGAGGAATTCAATCTTTAGCATAGCTTTTTTACCACAAGACAACAATTATCATTTGTTGGCATTAATTATTAAGTTAATATTTATTTCATACTTACCAATATCTCGATACTGTTCACACTTTCAACACAATTTTTTCACACGCACAACTACTGTTTTCGTAGATTTGGCCATATTGAAAAGTAAAGCCTAGCGCGCAGAAGCTTGGGATGCTTTGTACGATGATTGCGCACTAGAGCTGCGTTCGGAAACATTACCCGTGTGCACACGAGCGACGTTCTATCTTTGTTTAACTTTTGGTACATAACAAAGATAGAACGACACTCGTGTGCACACGAGTGATGTTTCCGAACGCAGCCTTGCACGCATAGACATAGTATATCTAGACCGAGCGTTTGCCTTTATTTAAGGAGTGGGGGTAAAGATACACGTAGAAAAGGACATACTCTGTTCCGTGCTCCTTGCGTTCTCTCTCGCTCGCAAGTAGCAGCGACTATGTCTATGCTTGCACGTATACTTAATACGACTAACAATAAGCCAATCACAGACTTACCCCCTAGGGCATGTTCACATAACTTACACAGATGCATAATGTAGAGAAAAATTTACTAATTATGCGTCTTGCACAAAGAACATAAGTAAAAAATTTCAGTAAACGTATATTTACTTAATAATTACATAATATTCTATATGTTATAAATGAACAAAACAAAACTATGACGTATCAGTTATGTCAATAACGTAATGAATCTATAATTGTTACATAGAAATGTTATGTCATTTTGTCGTTACTCTATTATGTAACATTTATGCAATTTGGTGAACATAAATGTGTATACTCTAAAAGTTTCGTGAATGCCACGTAATTTTAACGACATAATTGACACGTTATGTTAAATATACATAACATTTATGTATTTTGGTGAATGTAAATGTGTATACTCTAAAAGTTTCATACATGTTACGTAACTCTAATGATATAATTGAAATGTTATGTTAAATACGTAACAATTATGTATTTTGATAAATGTAAATGTGTATACTATAAAAATTTCATAAATGTTACATAACAGAAAAATAGTATACATATATCATTCAAAAAAAGATATCTGGTGCATATTTAAAAATTTTTTTTTTAATATATAATTTTATTTTCCACATTTATAACTCTATATTAAGAAAATATGTTTCAAATACGTTTTTCTCAATGATATTATATGCATTTATCATCTTTTCAGAACACTCAAAAATGTCAACAATGGTATATATTTTTTTATGTGTAATACGATATGGAAATTTTGTTATTACTAGACATTACAAGTGTGCGCTTTGCGTGCGCCACACGCATTTATCGTGTGCGTGTGTGTCTGTGTATTACATATGTGTGTGTGTGTGTGTGTGTGTGTGTGTGTGTGTATACATATATTATAATTTAACAACTAAGCTTCGGATAAAATTTTGATAAAGGAAAAATCGTCTTAGAATTAATTCAAGAATACGACATTTTAAGAACTAAAAGTTGTTTTGAATCACCCTGTATACACACAAAAAAAAATCAAATGTGGTACACACACAATAAATGTATATGGTGTGCACGGAGCACGCGTTTGTGATGTTGTAGTTCTTCTCTAAAAAAGGCATGATTGATATATTGTTACTGCTTTTAAATTATAAATAAATATATCGCAACTTTCCTCTCTCAAAATCTTTCATTTTCTTGTTTCTGCATAATTCTTTTCCTTTTACGAATTCTTTTTACAAGGTTTTAACAAAAATGTATACATTGACATCAATAAAATAATGTTAATGTTACATGTTTAACATAACGATACACTTATGTCGTTAGAATTATGTAGCATTTATGAAGTTTTTAGAGTGTACACATTTACATTCACCAAAATACATAATTGGTACGTATTTAACATAACGTTTCAATTATGTCATTAGAGTTACGTAGCATTTATAAAACTTTTAGAGTATACACATTTACATTTCACCAAAATACATAAATGTTACGTATTTATTATAACGTTACAATTACGTCGTTACAGTTACGTAGCATTTACGAAACTTTTAGAGTATGCACATTTACGTTCACAAAAATACATAAATGTTACGTATTTATTATAACGTTACAATTACGTCGTTAGAGTTACGTAGCATTTACGAAACTTTTAGAGTATGCACATTTACGTTCACAAAACTGTATAAATGTTACGTATTTATTATAACGTTACATTTACGTCGTTAGAGTTACGTAGCATTTACGAAACTTTTAGAGTATGCACATTAACGTTCACAAAACTGTAAAAATGTTACATAACAAAGTAACGACAAAATTACATAACAATTCTATGCAACAATTATAGATTTATTATGTTATTGATATAACTGATACGTTATAGTTTCATTTTAATGATCTGTAATATATACATATAGAATATTATATAATTGTTACGGAAATGAGCCCTGCGTGTTTACTGGGAACATATTATCAGGGTTGGGAAGTAACGCGTTACTTGTAACGCCGTTACCGTTACAGTTACTTTTTTTCGGTAACTGTAACGGTAATGGCGTTACAAATTTTATTTGTAACGGAAAAAGTAACTTCGTTACATTTTTCGGTAACGAGTAACGAATTTAACAGTTACTTTTATCGTTACTTTTTTCAAATTTTTTGATTTATTTAAGATATTATTCTTGCTATTGTGCGTGATAAAATTTTTATCTTAACCGTAAAGCCGTAAGCAAATCGACCAATTAGCATTCTTATTATGTTGTAATTTCATTTACTACCAGTTCTAAGTATCTTGCAACGAAAATTAGAAAATCTCAATAAATCTGACCTTATAGATTGCCATTCATTAGTTGAAGCTATTCAGCAAGGTTGAAATAAAAGGTAACTTATTAATTTGATTAATACATATGTTATTTAATTTTAAATAAGGATTTAATTGAAAAATATTATTTTATTTTAAACTATTGATTCAAAAGTATTAATTTCAATAAAACAAACAATGTCGCTTAATTTACTATATTTGATTTTAAATTTCTTACAATATTTGAAACAAAAGAATTAATAATAGCAGCATGTTTACATCCAAAATTTAAGTTAAACTGGTTAACCGGAGAAAAAAGAAAACGTGCTGAAAATTACTTGGAGGATTTATTGGGAATCCGATCAACTGAAAATTCTTCAAAAGCTGGAAAATCTGACGATCGCGATGATTTTTTCATTTTTGAGCAAACAACGGTGAAAAATGAATCTGAACAAGAAGAATTGCAACGGTTTTTAAAATCAAATAATTGTAATATAGAAATGTTAAACGACTATCCAAAACTTAAAAAACTTTTTATTAAATATAATACAGCTCTACCAAGCAGTGCATCTGTAGAAAGAATGTTTAGCATCGGTGGCTCTGTATTAACACCACAAAGAGGGCATTTAAATGATGATACTATGGAGCAACAAATTTGATTAAAAATTAATAAAGAATTTCGATAAAATTTAATCATTTATTTTGTAATAAATCTTGAATGAAATCTTGCTTACAATTTTTTAAAAGTTTTTCTTATGCAAAATAATTTATTAGTTTCTATTGTAAAAAAGTAACGGAAAGTGTAACGACTCGTTACTTTTTAGTAACTGTAACGGTAACGAGTTACTTTTTAAAATTAGTAACGAGTAACGGTAACGAGTTACTTTTTAGAAAAAATAACGGTAACGGTAACGAGTTACTTTTATAAAGTAACTTTCCCAACCCTACATATTATAGTATATATGAAATATATTTTATACCGTAGCAAAACGCTTTAAAGATGCTACAAACAATCCACCGACGTTTAGACCAAAAGTTTTGCTATCTCTTTGCAGCAGAAACAATATTAGTTTTTGTATATGGTATGCAGGGGAGCTGTATACCAGCGAACATTATACCTATCATGTAATAAAAATATAATGGATTAGTAAATCTCTTCAAAGAAAAGTGAAAAAATCTAACAAGATACATATATTCGTTTTGTTCACTTTTTAAATTTACTTTCTTTTTATTAACGCTTATACACATAAAAAGATAAGATTATATAACCTAAAAAGATTTCTTACGCAGTGGTATATATGTCATTATTGTGATCTATAATTTCTTGTTCGACAAAGTTAGATAAAAACATGCATAAAATACAAACAAGTATAATCAAAACTGATAATAAAAATTGCTCGATATTATATCCTGATATTGTAATACAACTTGGAACATCTATAACACATGCGTAAACATTAATAATTTCAATATTGTAATGAGTTTATAAGAAGCCCAATTTATAGATGATTTACAATTTATAACAGAGATTATTTAAAATTATACTTAAATAATCTGTCATAAATTATAAATCATTTATACATATTAAGCTTTTTATAAATTAAAAGTCTTTTTATTAGTCAAATTATACGTGTTCTCTTATTTTTATTCCATTACATTGTAATAAGAGCTTTTGTAAAAGTAAGTTTTTATTAAAGACAGTATATAGGCAGTTGTAACTAATTTCTTAATCGATATCATCATATCCAAAACTTTCATATAAACTTTCAATCCTATAATAATACACGAAAAAAAAAAATAGCTGCCATAGCTATAAATTGCGTGTGGTAACTAGATTTCAGTCGTAATATATGGACAGCGAACACTTATTTATTAGGTGCAACAGCAAACCGTTTTGCTGCAAAATTTATTTTGCATATCATAATTAGCTATCGTAGCGAAATTTTTTTTTTTCTGTGTAGCAAGAAAATATATCAATTAATATGTTAATAGTATGAAATTAATGAAAAATAAGAATATGATAGAGTAATATATATAGCAGTATATAGAATAGTATATAGAATATGGCGTATAAAAATGTACAAATATAAATATTAACAAAATAAGAAATTAGAATAGCAATTTTTTCATAAATGTATGAAAAAAATTAATCGATTTAATAACTATGTGTATATATTGACATTCCTCATTAATTCACATTTATGAAATATTTGATGAGAAAAAGTTAGAATAAATAGTTATAACTATTAAATATTTAATATTATTCTTTCTTCTGAATTAATATCAAAAAAATAATATAAATTTTTTTCTTTTTTACTTTATCAGCGATTTTGAAGCTTAAACACAAGATATAATCTTTTATATCTTATTAATAATTTCTCAAAAACACCAAAGAAAAAATTTCTGAGAGATAATATTAGTTTAAGCTTTCAACTTTAATATTTTATTTTTTTATTTAATATTAAAATATATTCATTTTTATAATATTAATATACATACCTCTTAATGGCAGATCGCTGGAAACATTTCGAGACGAAAATTCTAATATAAAAATGTCGAGGCTTTTTTTTTATATTCAGATTTTCGTCTTGAAATGTTCTAAAGAATTTACCATTAAGAGGAAGTACGGTAGTTTTAGGACACCCTGTATGTATATATACAATATTTAGTTTTTTATAATCTTACCGTAATACTTCTATGTACAGAATAATGAGACAAATCAATTAGCATAAAAAAAAAATGTTTTTAAGAAAATTATTTACAATGTATTTTTTAGAACAATTATTTGTTTTTTTTGGCACTAATTAATTTGTTTTATTATTCTGTACAAAGAAGTATTACGATAAAATAATGGAAAACTGAATATTTTACCAAATATTTTATTTTTATATCAAAATATGTCAGATTAAAATATAAAATAACTCAAAAAGTACTTAATGAAAAAATACTTTATTATAGTGTTTTGGAAATCTCTCGATGTCAGCTACAAGAACACTAAATAAAAAATAGGGGTTTCCATTTAAGATTTTAAAGTTGACCTTCAAATGATTTTCCAAGGTCAAATCATTGTCACCATCTTATGGCCCCCTTGAAGCTACACAACTTTTGTTTGAAACATTTTTCTCTTCCGGGCTTGGTTTTTGAGATATTCGACTGGATTAAAATGGGCCACCCAGTATATATATATATATATACATACAGGGTGTCCTAAAACTACCGTACTTCCTCTTAATGGTAAATTCTTTAAAACATTTCAAGACGAAAATCTGAAAAAAAAGCCTCGACATTTCTATATTAGAATTTTCGTCTCGAAATGTTCCCAGCGATCTGCCATTAAGAGGAAACGGGTAGTTTTAGGACACTCTGTATAAATAAATAAATAAATAAATATATATATATATATATATATATATATATATACGTATATGTATACGAATATATATGAAGAAAATAATATTTCACACAATAATTTTGCAATAATGTGATAATTGTAAAATATATATTTACTATGAAAGTTGAAGTGTATCTTGCGAGTGTTACATTGTGAACTGAAGCACACGGATATATGCCGCCGAGAAACGACGACTACGCTTGCGCAGCTTTCGCACCCCAGGACTTCTCCCGTAGATACTACTCCATGAGAAATAAAACATCTGCCTAATTTTTGCCGCATTAAATCGATTACTTAATAGGCGACTGTATCCTGGCGAAACAGTGTTAAATTGTGCGAATATATTTTCTGATCTCACAGTATTTTGCCTCATGTGTTATAAACATATAGGCAAAATTACAGCTGAATTACAGGAGTTAAGTTATAGAACATTTTCACTCTAAATTTATTTTCTCTTCATAACAAAAAAAACTTGGAGAAAATATTTAAATGACTATAATTTTGACTTAGAATAACTCAAGCTTCACCGACAAAAATACTGTCAAACACGAGTTGATACTAGCTCAGAGATGATAAGTATCGAAGATCGGTATTTTAGTCTCAGCCGTATTCTTCTGCTAGTAGTTGGCCTTTGGCCTTATCAAAAATCAAAACTTGCTCGACTTCAGTTTATTTGCTTTTTTAGTATCCTGATAATCTTTATTATATTTCAGGTACGCACACGCACGCATGCGCGCGCGCGCGTACACACAAATAAGAGACATAACATTTTAAAATATTTATTAAACTATTTTATATTTGTGTGTTTTTTAACCAAATATCAGTCAGTGCTTTTTTAATAAAAATTCGATAATAAACCATTGAATATGATATTTTTTGGAATAACTTTAAGAAAAGTACAAATAATAGTAAGATCATATGTGCATTTTTCTTTTCTCTTTTTACATAAAATTTTTTTGCTATATAACAAATATATGAATATAAATGAAATTCAGAAATATTTATTATAAATATTTGTATATGTTCATGCATAAATATTTGAACATTGTAGCTTACGGTAAGCGATTATTTTCATTTCCCGATCCTATTGCTAAGAAAAAATCGATTGAAACGTAACTCGCTATGTGTGTCATACACCTTATGTATGTCACACACCTTATGTATGTCACACACATATGATACGTATGCTATACACTTTATATACTATCATTTATAATATGTTTTTAAAAATATATACATACATTATTCTGGTTTCACTTTTCTTGAAAAACATATATAAAAAATAATTGTATTTTATATATATGTATATAATACACTGTTATATATATATATACAATGCATTTAAAATGTTCGGGAACTGATTTTTTTCTGGACAGACTGCGCTATCTCTTGGCCTACACTAGGTCTAGTTACTATGATGCTTCTTGAGTCTGCCATATATATATAGGCTGTATCTGAAATGATGTACTAAACTTTAGGAGCATATTTTAAATGTCAAAATAAGACTTTTTTTCCTACGAACATGGGTCCGCAAATGAACCCTCCTTCGAGCTAAGGGCCCCTAAAATTTAAAGAAAAAAATGAAAAATTGGCTGTATTTCAGAAAAAAAATGGTAGAAGGTTGAAATTTGATATAGCCCAGTAAATTGTGAAATAAAGTAAGCCATTAAAATGAAAAAATGAAAACGTATATTATGAAAACATTAACTTGCCAAGCTCGGAGGGGGTTCATTTGCGGACCCATGTTCATACGAAAAAAAAATCTTATTTTGACCTCTAGAAAAAAAATCTTATTTTGACCATACGCTCCTAAAATTTAGTGCATCATTTTAGATACACTCTGTATATATATATATATGTCTTTTATTTTCGCGTGTGTTTGTTTGTGTATATACTACTTTTCAAAACATAAAAACAAAGATTTATATTAAAATTATACACTTATTTATTATATATCATTAAATAAATGGAATATAGTCAAAAATGTAGAATTAGTATGCTTTATACTAATAAAGAGAAGATTTTAATTTTTTTCACTAGAAAAAATTACTTTATTACAGTTTACAACATTTATAACTTCAAAATGTACCGCAAATTTCGTCATCAAAGTGTTAGCTCTTGTATTTGTTTGCATTTGCATAATAATAAAATATTATTCGTTTTTCATTAACAGTGAATCTGTAAGTTGATTATCTATTTACATTTTTTGAATATAAACGTTATAAACGTATATACATCCATTTATTTTTTTGTATTCATTGATATAAATAATAAAAATTTATTAAAACAATAGATTAGATATTTAATGGAACAACTTCAACGTATTTACGACGATTTGGAAGACAGTAACGAAATTGCTATTATAGAGAAATATGGAAGGAATGCAAAATGTTATACGGCTATATTGACAAGTAAGATAATATTCTTTAATTTTTGTTCCGCTTTGCATTTTTATTAAAATTGATATTAAAATTATCTTAACAGAAAAAATTTTGTAAATTCTGCAAAGCATTAAATTAGCGTGTTAATTTAAATGTTTTAAGAATATAAGAGTACAAAGGTACTCACTAATTAATATTATAGCATTTATTGTTTGTAGTGTGTGTATGTTCACGGGCGCTCTAATATGGCCGGATATCCTGCAAATTATTTCATCCACAAACAAATCTCGACCACGTCAGTTGCAGATTTTAACTGAATATTTTATTGATCAAGAAAGATATTTCTATTATCTGCTATTACATACAAATACAGCTATTTGTATAGGGCTTGTTTCACTTGTAGCAACAGGGACAATGCTCATCGCATATTTCCAATATATGTGCGCAATGTTTACAATTGCTAGGTAAAACAATAAATATAAAAATTTAAAAAAATATTGAATTGAGTAAAGCTTTGTTTTCTCGTTTGGTACAAACCCAAAGATTTATTCTGCAAAATATATATTATAATGCAAAATTTAAATAATTTGTCGATGGCACTTATCGGTTTGCATTTATGTAGTGCGGTAGCAAAAATATGTAAACGTTAGTGGATGCTATGTAGAAAAATAATTTTGTGTTCACGTATATTAATCGAATATAAACAAGTTTTAAACAAGTTTCGTTTATATTTGATCCACTCTAGTATTTTATTTTTACTTTCATAATATTTAAATTTCTTAGTTTTATATTTGTATAACATTACGAGAATGTTATGTTTTTTTACTGAATCATGCTCGGGATTACCAATATAGTTGTAGTCTCCATTTAGAGCCTCAAAATTATAATTATTACACTTCAAGATTATTATTTAAGCCATATCATTATATAAGTGTATAAATTATCTCATATAATTACAGTAACAAAATTTTTTACAGTTACCGTATCGAAAACGCAATAAAGACTCAAATATCGCAAGATATTATCAAGCATAACAAGAATTTAATGTATGAAAGTATAAAAAATGCCGTAGATATTCATCGAAAAGCCATGGCGTTAGTATCTACTTTATAATATACGTGTAAAATATGCGCAAAAATATTTTATTATATTTAAAGGTTGAGCATAAATCTGGTATCTAAAATTGAGATATCAGTCTTCTTTTTAATAATATTCGGAGTGATGACTTTAAGCACGAATATTTTTCGCGTAAGTTTTGTTTTCCGATTGTAAATATCATTCATATAATTTATATATATATATAATATCATTCATATAACTTACAATTCACTAATTGTAAGTTACATAATATTTTTGCTTAATATTGATTTGGCAATCAATATGCTTGTAATCGCACTTCCAATGCTAATACATATACATACTGTATAAATGAAGTCGCCACAGAACAAAAAGAGAAGTTACCCATCAATACTATTCTATTCTTAATAACTATCCTTAATAGTTATTATTAAATAACTATTCTTAATAGTTATTATGAAATAATTATTCTTAATAATTATTATTAAATAACTATTTTTAATAGTTATTATTAATTTACATGATATCAAAATTCGTAAATTAATTTGCAATCGACTTTTCCATGATAACAAATTTTTATCAAAATTATCTGTTGCCCAAATTTTTTAAAAATATTTTGATTTTATAATATCTTACAAATGTTTCAAAAATTGATTTAAGAAATATCCTTATGAGAATAAATATTCTTAATTAAAATTTTGTTCAAGAAAAATTTATAGATAAATTTGATTTATTTGCATATGAAAACTTGAAAAAAATGTGGACCTGTTTAATGATTTAAATTGTAATATAAATGATTTTTTAAATATTTATAAATGTTTAATCTGACAAATTTCAGAATAGTGATTACAGAAAAAAAATTTTAGAATAGTGATTATAAAGATTATTTACTTTTTGATTTTGATTCATATGTATATCACAAGTGACTTAAAATTATGTTGATTACAAGCTTGTAACTGAATTTTTTAAATTATGATATATTTAAATACGCGCACGTAATCATTTTAAAGAACTATCCATAGTTAATAGCAAAGATATTTAATTTTAAAGAATCATAATAAAAATAAAATCTGTCTTTCTTATTTCTCTTTCAATATTCTTTTACATTAAAAATATTTAATTTATAAAATTTTTTAAATTATGTCTCTTACAAAACATACTTTAGACGATTTATAGTACAATATAAGATAAGATTTAAAAAATCTATTTTTAATTTTATATACTGCGTATTTAAATATATATATATATCCTCTTATGTATTTCATATATATATATGTATTTCACTTTTTTAAATGTTTTCAACATTATATAATAAAATTATAAATAGAATTATGTATTTTAAACTTTTTGCGAATAATAGTTGATTTAAACTTGTAGTTTAAAAAAAGGTAGTACACATATATATTCAAAGATTAACATCAAATTGACATCAAATTAAAAGAGTCTCTAATTACGATCTGGAGGTATAAAAATGAGACACTATAATGTGTGTGCGTGATAATAATAAAATGTATAATTGATTATCTTGAAAACTTGCGATTTTAAAACAAGGACTTTTATTGATAAATATGGTATACTTGGAATATACTTATGGCAGTTTGAAAGTTAATATGTGATAAAAAATTTTATATCTTTGTTGTATAAATTGTAAATCTTGTAAAATGGGCTTTAGAAATTGATCTCAATACTTTACATGTATATTAGATTTTTCAGATTGGATTATCAACACGTAATGCTGACGAACTCTCAATATCCATTATAGTTGGATTTATTAGTCTTTTATATATGTTCATAGCAAACTTAGTCGGACAAGAAATTACAGATCATTATAATTATATATACGTTGCTGCGTAAGAAATATCGTAATTTATATATGGTCATATTGTTTTACGAACTTTAATAACGAAAATAAAAATTTGTGGAATACATATAGCAAATATATGTACATATATATACATACCATATATTGAAAATTATTCAAAGAATTTATTATTTTTTTCGATTTATCAATTTTTTATCATGTATTAATGTTATGTATAGATATAAAATTCAATGGTATATAGCTCCGCTAAACATACAAAAGCTGTTACTGATTCTGATACAAAGAGGCAATAAGACTTTTGGTCTGAATATTGGTGGATTATTTGTCGCATCCATGCAGTGTTTTGCCGCGGTAAAATTTTATATATTATAATATATTAAATGTATTACAAATTCGAAAGAAACCAAACAAAAGCAATAATTCAATCATTTCTCATTACAGCTAGCAAATACATCTCTATCCTATTTTACAGTCATGTATTCTATACGACAATGACAACAAAATATATCAACTTATCTAATAAACTAGAGCAAACTTAATAAAAAAATGTATAAAAAAGCGATTTATAATAAATGAGATAATATCTAACATTAACATCAATGCTGATGCTATACTTAATATCTATATCCACATAATCTGAATACATCAAATTAATGAATCATATCATTCAATAGCAACTAAATTAAATAATGTTAATTATTCCGTTATCAATAATAAATAAATTTATTTTATATTTCTACATTGTAAATTTTAGCAAATAAGGTAATACATGTAGGATATTTCTCATCAATGACATCATGTATAGCTAAATTCTCAAAAATAGCAAAGAAAATATTTCTGAGAAATTTGATATTATTTTAAACTTGTTTAACATATTTTAATATTTTATTTTGATGTATACATTTTTATATTTTTAATATGTATATTCAATTTTATTTTTTGAAATACCAAATAAATAAATAGTAAAAAATAAAGAAATATTATATGGACTATAATTTCTTTGAAAAAAATAATACTTTACATACAATAATGTGACGCAACAGTAATGTGACAATCATAACACCACGTCATATATTTACCACGAAAGTTGAAGTATAACTTGCGAGCGTCACAAAATGTGAACTAAAATACACGGATATTCGTCGCCGAGAAACGACGATTACGCTTGCGCAACTTTCGCACCCCAAGCCTTCTCCCGTAAATATTACTCTATGAGAAATAAAACATCTGCCTAATTTTTGCCGCATTAAATCGATTACTTAATAGGCGACTGTATCCTGGCAAAACAGTGTTAAATTGTGCGAATATTATTCTGATCTCACAGTATGTGTTACAAATACATGGGCAAAATTATAGCTGAATTAAGGAGTTAAATTATAGAACATTTTCACTCTAAATTTATTTTCCCTTCATAACAAAAGAACTTGAAGAAAATATTTAAATGACTATAATTTAGACGTAGAATAAGTATGCTTCATCGAAAACTTCGTCAAATGCGTGTTGATACTGGCAGAGAGATGATCAGTGTCGAAGATCGGTATTTCAGTCTCAACCGTGCTCTTTTGTTGGTACTTGGTTTATGGCCTTATCAAAAATCGAAACTTGCTCGACTTCAGTTTATCTGTTTTTTTAGTATCTTGATAACCTTTATTATATTTCAGGTACACATGCACACGTATAAATATATATATATATATATATATATATATATATATATATAATATATATTCTCTACAAATATATAATATATATTCTCTAATAGATTTATTGAATTATTTTATGTTTGTGTGATTTTCAATCAAACTTGTGTCAATGTCTTTCCAATAAAAATTTGAGCATAAACAATTGAATATGAATGATTTTTTCGGAATAACTTTGAGAAAAATACAAGTAGTAGTAAAATCTTACCTTGCATTCTTTTTTTTTAAATAAGTTTCTTTTGTTACATAAATGTATACATCGAATTCAAAAATATTTATTATAAATATTTGTACATATTTATACATAAATATTTGAAAATTGTAGCTTACGGTAAAAGATTATTTTTCTCCCGACCATTTTGCTAAGAAAAAATCGATTGAAAGTGACTGGATAAGTGTGACACATATAAATGTATGTCATACAGTTTATATATGTATCATATACTATATTTTTTACATGCTGTCGTTTACAATTTGTTTTTAAATGTTATATACACATACATTATTATATTTTTTCTTTTTCTATAAAATATTATAAAATGTTTATACATAAAAAATAATTGTATGTTATATATAGTATATATAAAATAATAGTATTTTATATATACTACATATATACTATAATACACAGTTTCATATATATGATTCTTATTTTTTGGAATACGTAAGTGTGTATATATGTGTGCATACTTATTTATTCCACAAACAAAGAAAATAAGAGGTAAATTATAATTATATAATTATTTATTACATATTATATTATAAATAAAATGTGGTAAAAAATGTAGAACTATTATACTTTATGGCAATAAAAACATTTTTAGTTTTACTAGAAAAAATTACTTTATTACAGCTTACAACATTTATAACTTCAAAATGTACCGTAAATTTTGTCATCAAAGTACTATCTCTTCCATTTGGTTTAATTTGCGTAACAATCAAATATTATTCGTTTTTCATTAATAATGAAACTGTAAGTTGATTATCTATTTGCATTTTTTGAATATAAACATTCTTCGTAAAATTGTACATGCATCAATTTCATATTTACTAATACAAATAATAAAGATTTATTAAAACAATAGATGAGAGATTTAATGGAACAGTTCCAGCGTATTTATAACAATTTGGAAGACATTAACGAAATTGCCATTATAGAAAAGTATGGAAAGAACGCAAGATATTATACGGCAACATTGACAAGTAAGAAACATTTTTTAATTTTTCCTTGCATTTGAAATCCAATAACTTTGTTTCTAATAACAGAGTTGTCTTAACAAAAAAATTATTGAAAATTTTGTAAAGCAATAAATTAACTCATAAATTTAAATGTTTTAAAGATATATAGAAATAAAAAAGTATTCATTAATTTAATAATAGTTTAGAAATTAACATACTTTTGTTTTGTAATTATCTTTCTGATAATTGAGAACAATTGAGAAAGGAAAATATTTTATATTTTTTTCAATATGTTTTACAAATGTAATTATAAGATTCAAAGATAAATTAATTTATATAATCATTATATTGTTATGTTATAACAATGTATGTAATAGCTCAGTGAGAGTCTCTAATTTTTGACGTCAAAGATGTCTCTAATTCTTAACATCAACTACAAATGCTAAATTTTTAAGCACTCATATTTAATAAGTTGAGAAAATTAAATAATTTTTGTTTAATAATTGTTGAAAATAATAAATTTTACATATATGAATTCTTATCGCACACGCATGTTACGTGCGCGCGCGCACACACCATGCACACACATGCACACGTATGCATGTATGCATTTACGTATGAATCTATGAAAGAAAATTGCTTCAAAATCACCATCACAATTTTGCGTGAATTAAAAAAAGATTTTGATATTAAATAATTTGCGTTTATAATTTATTTATAAAATAACGAAATCTTATTAGGTGTACAACTTTGCTTCCGCCGTTTTCCTATAGATGGCTTTAGCGGTAAGTAGTGGTCGAAATAAATAGATCATAGACGTCATGCAATAAACTTGGGCATTTGTCAACATAACCCCATAGAAACATTAGTCGATTTGTGTCTGCATCATAAAGTTATTCTCGATTGAAAATGTCAGTTTACGAGCCAAATTCTCGTCATTTGCGGGAGGTTTTAATTTTCTGCTTCAATATGAAGAAATCTGCGGCTGAAGCTCATCGAATGCTCTCAAATACTTATGGTGAAGCCGCTATTAGTGAAAGAACGTGTCGTGAGTGGTTTCAACGCTTCAAGAACGGTGATTTTTATGTCGAAGAGCGGCATAGCGGTGGAATAGAGAAGGTTTTCGAAGATGCAGAATTGGAGGCATTACTTAATGAAGACTCGCGTCAAAGTCAAAAAGAATTGGCACGATCATTGGGAGTGACTCAACAAGCAATTTCAAAACGGTTTCGGTGATTTCGGAAAAAAAACGGCGGAAGCAAAGTTGTACACCTAATAATTAGAAAATCAAAAATTTTATGACTGCATGTGTATAATGTTATTTAGTATTTTGTGCTTGCAGTATACTTGTTCTCACAAACGCTCAAGTGTGGCCGGACATTCTGCAAATTATTTCACCCACAAACAAATCTCGGCAACATCAATTGCAGATTCCAATTGAATATTTTGTTGATCAAGATAAATATTTCTATTATCTGGTATTACATATAAATACAGCTATTTGTATAGCGCTTGTTTCACTTGTAGCGACAGGGACAATGCTCATCGCATATTTTCAATATATGTGCGCAATGTTTAAAGTTGCTAGGTATAACAAACATAAACATCTAAAAAAAAATTGATAATATTTATTCTGCAAAATATATATTACAAAACTGAAATAATTTGTCCACTAGAAAATGAAATTTTTACTTATTTTATATATGCAATGTTATAAAATTTTTGGGCAATTAATTTTATAAGCTCTGCTTTGAAGAAGAAACTTTAAGTGATACTAAGCTCAGATTACAATAAAAGAGAAAAAAGATGATACGTAAGTCGATCAAATATGAACGAGACTTTTCGAATAGGAGCAGAAATTTGACGCTTGTTGTAACAATATTGAACTGTTAACAGATGTATCTAGATCAGCTCTAAACTGCGCGTTTGTATTTACAATCGTTTGTTTAATAATACGCATGAACGGAAAGTGCCTGTCTTGGCTGCGCAACGCATAATTATTAAATTTTTAATGTACGAATATGTTAAATCAGTTAAGATATTGTGTGAGATTACATGTACATATCAAACCCCGAAGGTTTCATAGGAATACATTATTGAAGGTTTGATAGGAATACATTGTTGAAGTCTCAAGTATACAAATAGCATAAGCTTTTTTTGAAGGTTGTGAAGAAGTTGCAAAGACTTATTCGTATCGACTAAGAACGAGCATTACGCCTGAGAACATTCAACAAATTCGCGACTTTATTGAAGACGACCAATGAATAATTATTCGTAAAATTAGTAAAAGGATTGACATAATGGCATACTTATGGAAGTGTGCGAACAATCATTGAGAATGAATTATAATTTCGAAAAATCATTGCACGATGAGTGCTTCGAATTTCGAATGCAGATCAGAAAAGCCGAAATCTTTCAAAGATATTTGGATCGCCATTCTTACATATGATGGATTTGTTTGGACCTTTTAAAAAAGCCTTAGCGGAAGAAAGGTTTTCCAACGATGCTGAGGTAGAAGACTTCATACACATTTGATTTCGTATTCGTCTTGCGACTTTTTATGAAATAGGAATAAAAAAACTGCCAGTGCGATGGCAAAAATATGTAAACATTAGTGGATGCTATGTAGAAAAATAATTTTGTGTTAGTTTTCATATGTATTAATCAAATATAAATAAGTTTTGAACGAGTCTCGTTTATATTTCATCCACTCTAGTATTTTATTTTTACTTTTATAATATTCAAATTTCTTAGTTTTATATTTGTGTAATATTATAAAAATATTATGTTTTTTTACTGAACCATGCTTGGGATTATCAATATGATGGTAGTCTCCAATTTGGGCTGCAAAATTATAATTATTACACTTCAAGATTATTAATTAAACTCTATTATATAAGCGGATAAATTATCTCATATAATTACAGTAATTAAATTTTTTACAGTTACCGTATCGAAAACGCAATAAAGACTCAAATATCGCAAGATATTATCAAGCATAACAAGAATTTAATGTATAAGAGTATAAAAAATGCCGTAGATATTCATCGAAAAGCTATGGCGTTAGTATCTATTTTATAATATATACGTAAAACAAGCGCAGTAATATTTTATTATATTTAAAGGTTGAGCATAAAACTGATATCTAAATTTGAGATATCATTCTTCTTTTTAATAATATTCGGAGTGGTGACTTTAAGTATGAATATTTTTCGAGTAAGTTTTGTTTTCTGATTATAAATATATTTACTAATTGTAAGTTACATAATATTTTTGCTTAATATTGACTGGCATTTGTATCATTTATTCATCCCCTATGGGGTTAGAAGGCGTTTTTCCGAAACGTACCCAAACCTTTACATTTTCTTACAAATTCCTCTACCATTCCATCCTTTGCCCGACCTGGCCCTTTGCGACCTTACATACTTTCCTCCCTCCCTTTCCTCGACCCACTCTCTCCCTCACTTCCCCTCTCCCCACTTTCCCTTCTCTTCCCCCTATCTTCCCTCTTTCACCACACTACATTTCTTCTCCTTCTTTCTCCTCGTCCTCCTCTTGTCCTCTTCCTACTCTCATCTATGTCCTTCTCTTCTCTCCTACTCACTTTCCCTTCCTTCGCCCTCCTTTCCTTCCTCACCTTACTCCCTTCTTCTTTCCCTCCCTCCTCTCCTTCTCTCTTCTTTCTTCCTTCCTTCTCCTTACTTGCTCGTCCTCTTCTCCCCTTTTCCACCACTTCCTCACTCCTATTCCCCTCTCTTCATACACTATCGCTCCTTCCTCTCGCTCTCTCTTCTCTGCATAATTTCAGCTCCTTCCTTATTCCCCTTACCTCCACTACCAGCTCCTTCATCCACTTTTCCATGTCCTCCATCTGTTTTTCTTTCTTCCTAATTCCTTTTCCCAGCCTTCTTACTTCTCTCCCTTTCTTTGTTCCCTCTTACTCTCCCTTCCGCCTTTATCTCCTTCCTTCTCTTTCTTTCCTGTCCTCTTCCGTTCTTCTCACACGCTTTCTAATCTCCTATTCCGCCTCTCTCTCCTTTCACTTCCTTCCCCTCTTCGACTCTTTTCTCACAACGCCCTTTATCCTTTCCAGCTTTTCTGTCCGCTACCTTTCACCTAACCTAGCTTTCATTGCATCACTCTTCCTTCTTTTAGCTCTCGTTTCCGTATCGATCAACGACCTGCTCGATCCATCTCGGTCCTCTGACGCCCTCTCTTGAGCCTTTTACGTCAACACTACTCTTCCTTACCCGCTCCGTCCTCTTCCTTACCGACTTTCCTTCTACTCACTGTTACCTTTTCACACTTCCGCGTGCTTTCCTTTCTCTCGCTCTTCTCCCCTTCACTCTCACTCCCCCATCAACATAACTTCCAGACTACTCCACTTTACACTCTTCTCTTTCATCGTTCCTTTACTCTCCAACTCTCTCCTTATTCGCACGTGTGCGCCTCATTCTTCCCTTCTTACTCATCCCCTTTCTGACTCTCTCCTTTTTTGAACCCTCTCCTCCTCACTTTCTTGACGAGTAACGATTACACGTGTTATTCCCACCGCACCCACCAACAGTGTCTATTGACTGGCATTAAATATGCTTGTAATCGCACTTTCAATACTAATACATATACATACTGTATAAATGAAGTCGCCACAGAACAAAAAGAGAAGGTACTCATAAATAATATTCTATTCTAATTATTCTTAATAGTTATTATTATATAACTATTTTTAATAGTTATTAATTTACATGATATCAAAATTTGTAAATTAATTTGCCATCGACTTTTCCATAGTAACGTAATTTTTTATCAAATTTATCTGTTTTCCAAATTTTTTAAAAATGTTTTAATTTTATGATATTACAAATGATTCAAAAATTGATTTAAGAAATATCTTTATAAGATTAAATATCCTTAAATAAAATTTTGTTCAAGAAAAATTTACATAAATTTGTTTTTTTTTTGCATGTGAAAACTTGAAGAAAATGTGAATCTTTCATTTAATGAATTAAATTATAATATAAATGATTTTTTAAATGTTTAATGCGTATCTGGAAAATTTTAAAATAATGATTAAAGTGAAAGACTATCTACTTTTTAATTTTGATTCATATATCACAAGTGACTTATAATTATGTTGATTACAAGCCTGTAACTGAATTTTTTAAATTATAATATATTTAAATACACACACATAGTGTTTTTAAAGAATTATCTATAGTTAATAGCAAAGATATTAAATTTAAAAGAATTATAATAAAAATAAAATCTTTCTTTCTTATTTCTCTTTCAATATTCTTTTACATTAAAAATATTTAATTTATAAATTTTTTTTAATTATATCTCTTACAAAACATACATTAGACGATTTATAAGTACAATATAAGATAACATTTAAGAAAAAATCTATTTATAATTTTATGTACCGCGTATTTTAATACATATATGTATCCTGTTATGTATTTTATATATATGTATTTAACTTTTTTATATTTTTTATAATAAATTATACATTACATAATAAAATTATAAATAGAATTATGTATCTCATATTTTTTTGCGAATAATAGTTGATTTAAACTTATAGTTTAAAAAGAGTTAGTACACTTATTTATTTAAAGATTAACATCAAATTGACATCAAATTAAAAGAGTCTAATTACGATCTGGAGGTATAAAATTGACATCAAATTAAAAGAGTCTAATTACGATCTGGAGGTATAAAAATGAGACACTATAATGTGTGTGTGATAATAATAAAATGTATAATTGATTATCTTGAAAACTTGCGCTTTTAAAACAAGGACTCTCATTGATAAATATATTTGCAGTTTGAAAGTTAATCTGTGATAAAAAATTTTATATCTTTGTTGTGTAAATTGTAAATCTTGCAAAATGGGCTTTAGAAATTGATCTGAATATTTTAATTGTATATTAGATTTTTCAGATTGGATCATCAACACGTAATGCTGACGAACTCTCAATACCCATTATAGTTGGATTTACTAGTCTTTTATATATGTTCATAGCAAATTTAGTCGGACAAGAAATTACAGATCATTATAATTATATATATGTTGCTGCGTAAGAAATTTCGTAATTTATATATATCGTCATATCGTTTTATGAACTTTAATAACGAAGATAAAAATTTATATAATACATACAGCAAATATATGTATATACGTAGAGAGAAGTAGGATAGAACGAGGTACTTTTTTGGATTTGTTTTTCTACAAAAAATTAGACAGTAAAAAAGATTTGCTAACCAGTCTTAGTAGTCTTTAGTGAATCTTGAACTATGAGAAAATGAGGTTAGTTGCTGAAAAAAAAATTTAGTTACCAAGGATAACAAGTTTTTTTGGAAAAGTCAAAATATTCGGTTTTGCCCTACTGGTAAGGTAAAATTGGATACTCGTTTGACAACATGTAAAACACAGTGCAATTACAAAATTCAGATTTAGTTCAATCAAAATACAATACAAAGATGTAATCTACTTGACAAAATGATAAATACGCAATTAATACGCAACAAGTAATTCTACATTGCTGTAGGACTTGCTTATTTAATTTTTTAACTTTAGGGATCTTAAAAATCTTTATTCTTAGTAGTTTCTTTTTCTGAATGGTAATTTTTGTTTACAACTGCTTTTTGTAGGAAGACAAAGTAAGGATAACAGTTTTTCCGCTTTTCATTACATGATGTGTGTTGGTGGCCGGTTTTACCCCAACACGAAGAAAATAATAAATACGGCAGCTGTATATTCTGACATACAAAGTGACAATCAAAATTAATGCGATATGTTCTCTAACATGTACAGAATACAATGTTGCATTTAAGCAGATGCTCTGTATAGAAAAAATCCATAATGACACGAAGAAAATAATAAATACGGCAGCTGTATATTCTGACATACAAAGTGACAATCAAAATTAATGCGATATGTTCTCTAACATGTACAGAATACAATGTTGCATTTAAGCAGATGCTCTGTATAGAAAAAATCCATAATGACTTGATTATTGCGATATCGATCTTTTTTGACTCTAAAATTTTGAATTTCCCTAAAAAAAAATATCGTGTGCACATGGGCATCTCAAAATAATGATGGCATCAATCTACAATTAATAACACGAGTTAGTCAAAAATAGTAGCACTTATCATGAAGAAACAAAGATACCCGGTTTGACTCGTCTACCCGGTTTTACCCTAGTCTCCACTCTATGTATATGTACACACACACACACACACACACACACACACACACACACACACACACACACACACATAAGCTGAAAATTACACAAAGAAGTTCTTATTTTTCACGATTTATTAATTCTTTATCATGTATTATATATAGATATAAAATTCGATGGTATATAGCTCCGCCAGACATACAAAAACTGTTACTGATTCTGATACAAAGAGGCAACAAGACTTTTGGTCTGAATATTGGTGGATTATTTGTAGCATCTATTCAGTGTTTTACCACGGTAAGATTTGATATATTATAATATATTTAATGTGTTAATAATTTGAAAAAAGGGAAATAAAAGCAATAGCTCAATCATTTTTCATTACAGCTAGCAAACACATCTCTATCCTATTTTACAGTCATGTATTCTGTACGAAAATGACAACGAAGTATATCAACTTATATATTTACTGGAGCAAAATAAAAAAAATGTATAAAAAAACGATTTATAATAAATGAGGTAATATCTAACATTAATATTAATGCTGATGCTATATTTAACATCTATATCCACATAATCACTCTGAATACATCAAATTATGGTTAATGAATCATATTAATCGATAGCAACTAAATTAAAAAATATTAATTATTTTATTCAATCATAAATAAACATTTATTATTTCCACATTGTAAATTTTAACAAATAAAATAATACATGTAGAATGTTTCTGTTCAAGGGTATTATGTATAATCACATTTTCAAAAATAGCAAAGAAAATATTTTTGACAAATATAATAATATTTTAAATTTGTTTAACATATGTATTTTAATGTTTCATTTCAATGTATACATTCTGCTTCCTGATAAAAGAAGCTTTGTTTTCGTGACAAATTTCTGGGGGGATTTTTTTATGCCAATGTGTTCAGAATGTTCCAAAAGGTCGAAAAATCATATTCCTAAAAAATGCATGTATGTATGTATGTGTGTGTGTGTGTGTGTGTGTGTGTGTGTGTGTGTGTGTGTGTGTGTGTGTACGCAATATTTGTGCAATCTCTAACTTCCGCAATTTTTAAGATATCTAGTTAAATTTTTGTATATGGACAGAATATTATTAAAAAATGGTTGGTATTGAATTTAGTGAATCCGTGAAAAAATTCATTTTTTATAAAATTTTTTGAGAAAAAATTCATTTTTTATAAAGTTTTTGAGAAATGTCTGTATACGTCCTAACTATAGTAAATTCTGAAATATCTTCCTTTATGAGAAAGCCAAAATTAAAAAATCGGCTTGCTTTAAGAAGCTTAAGCTTTATGAGTGAAATAAAATGATGAGAAAGCAATGTGCAAGTTTCTAACTTGCAGAATTTTTAGCTCGTTTATATTTTTAATATGTATATTCAATTTTAATTTTGTTTTTTGAAATATCAAATAAATAAATACTAAAGAATAAAAAAATATTATATAAAACACAATACAATTTCTTTGAAAAAATGATACTTCACATACAATAATTTTGCAGTAATGTGACAATTATAACACATATGTTTACCACGAAAGTTGAACTGTTACTTGCCAGCGTCACATTGTGGACTGAAGCACACGGATATGTGCCGCCCAGAAACGACGACTACGCTTGCGCAGCTTTCGCACCCCAGGACTTCTCCCGTAGATACTACTCCACGAGAAATAAAACACCTGCCTAATTATTGCCGCATTAAATCGATTACTTAATAGGCAACTGTATCCTGGCGAAACAGTGTTAAATTGTGCAAATATATTTTCTGATCTCACAGTATTTTGTCTCATGTGTTATAAACATATGGGCAAAATTACAGCTGAATTACAGTAGTTAAGTTATAGAACATTTTCACTCTAAATTTATTTTCCCATCATAACAATAAAACTTGGAGAAAATATTTAAATGACTATAATTTTGACTTAGAATAACTCAAGCTTCACCGACGAAAATACTGTCAAACACGAGTATAGATACTAGCTTAGAGATGATAAGTATCGAAGATCGGTATTTTAGTCTCAGCCGTATTCTTCTGCTAGTAGTTGGACTTTGGCCTTATCAAAAATCAAAACTTGCTCGACTTCAGTTTATTTGCTTTTTTAGTATCCTGATAATCTTTATTATATTTCAGGTACGCACACGCACGCATGCGCGCGCGCGCGTACACACAAATAAGAGACATAACATTTTAAAATATTTATTAAACTATTTTATATTTGTGTGTTTTTTAACCAAATATCAGTCAATGCTTTTTTAATAAAAATTCGATAATAAACAATTGAATATGATATTTTTTGGAATAACTTTAAGAAAAGTACAAACAATAGTAAAATCATATGTGCATTTTTCTTTTCTCTTTTTAAATACAATTTTTTTGCTATATAACAAATATATGAATATAAATGAAATTCAGAAATATTTATTATAAATATTTGTATATGTTTAAGCATAAATATTTGAACATTGTAGCTTACGGTAAGCGATTATTTTCATTTCCCGATCCTATTGCTAAGAAAAAATCGATTGAAACGTAACTCGCTATGTGTGTCATACACCTTATGTATGTCACACACATATGATACGTATGCTATACACTTTATATACAATCATTTATAATGTGTTTTTAAAAATATATACATACATTATCCTGGTTTCACTTTTTTTCTTGAAAAACATATATAAAAAATAATTGTATTTTATATATATATACAATGCATTCAAAATGTTCGGAAACTGATTTTTTTCTGGACAGACTGCGCTATCTCTTGGCCTACACTAGGTCTAGTTACTATGATGTTTCTTGAGTCTGCCATATATATACAGGCTGTATCTGAAATGATGTACTAAACTTTAGGAGCATATTTTAAATGTCAAAATAAGACTTTTTTTCCTACGAACATGGGTCCGCAAATGAACCCTCCTTCGAGCTAAGGGCCCCTAAAGTTTAAAGAAAAAAATGAAAAATTGGCTGTATTTCAGAAAAAAAATGGTAGAAGGTTGAAATTTGATATAGCCCAGTAAATTATGAAGTAAAGTAAGCCATTAAAATGAAAAAATAAAAACGTATATTATGAAAACATTAACTTGCCAAGCTCGGAGGGGGTTCATTTGCGGACCCATATTCATAAGAAAAAAAATCTTATTTTGACCTCAAGAAAAAAAATCTTATTTTGACCATACGCTCCTGAAATTTAGTGCATCATTTTAGATACACTCTGTATATATATATATGTCTTTTATTTTCGCGTGTGTTTGTTTGTGTATATACTACTTTTCAAAACATAAAAACAAAGATTTATATTATAATTATACCCTTATTTATTATATATCATTAAATTAATGGAATATAGTCAAAAATGTAGAATTAGTATGCTTTATACTAATAAAGAGAAGATTTTATTTTTTTTCACTAGAAAAAATTACTTTATTACAGCTTACAACATTTATAACCTCAAAATGTACCGCAAATTTCGTCATCAAAGTATTATCTCTTGTATTTGTTTGCATTTGCATGATAATAAAATATTATTCGTTTTTCATTAACAGTGAATCTGTAAGTTGATTATCTATTTACATTTTTTGAATATAAACGCTATAAACGTATATACATCCATTTATTTTTTTGTATTTATTGATATAAATAATAAAAATTTATTAAAACAATAGATTAAATATTTAATGGAACAACTTCAACGTATTTACGACGATTTGGAAGACAGTAACGAAATTGCCATTATAGAGAAATATGGAAGATATGCAAAATGTTATACGGCTATATTGACAAGTAAGATAATATTCTTTAATTTTTGTTCCGCTTTGCATTTTTATTAAAATTGCTATTGAAATTATCTTAACAGAAAAGAAATTTGTAAATTCTGCAAAGCATTAAATTAGCGTGTTAATTTAAATGTTTTAAGAATATAAGAGTACAAAGGTACTCACTAATTAATATTATAGCATTTTTTGTTTGTAGTGTGTGTATGTTCACGGGCGCTCTAATATGGCCGGATATCCTGCAAATTATTTCATCCACAAACAAATCTCGACCACGTCAGTTGCAGATTTTAACTGAATATTTTATTGATCAAGAAAGATATTTCTATTATCTGCTACTACATATAAATGCAGCTATTTGTATAGGGCTTACTTCAACGGTAGCGACAGGAACAATGCTCATCGCATATTTCCAATATTTGTGCGGAATGTTTACAATTGCTAGGTAAAACAATAAACATAAAAATTTAAAAAAATATTGAATTGAGTAAAGCTTTGTTTTCTCGTTTGGTACGAACCCAAAGATTTATAATGCAAAATATACATTATAATGCAAAATTTAAATAATTTGTCGGTGGCACTTGTCGGTTTTGCATTTATGTAGTGCGGTGGCAAAGATATGTAAACATTAGTGGATGCTATCTAGAAAAATAATTTTGTGTTAGTTCACACGTATATTAATCAAATATAAATAAGTTTTGAACGAGTCTCGTTTATATTTCATCCACTCTAGTATTTTATTTTTACTTTTATAATATTCAAATTTCTTAGTTTTATATTTGTGTAATATTATAAAAATATTATGTTTTTTTACTGAATCATGCTTGGGATGACCAATATAGTTGCAGTCTCCATTTAGAGCCTCAAAATTATAATTATTATACTTCAAGATTATTATTTAAGCCATATCATTATATAAGTGGATAAATTATCTCATATAATTACAGTAACAAAATTTTTTACAGTTACCGTATCGAAAACGCAATAAAGACTCAAATATCGCAAGATATTATCAAGCATAACAAGAATTTAATGTGTAAGAGTATAAAAAATGCCGTAGATATTCATCGAAAAACCATGGCGTTAGTATCTATTTTATAATATACGTGTAAAATATGCGTAAAAATATTTTATTATATTTAAAGGTTGAGCATAAATCTGGTATCTAAAATTGAGATATCAGTCTTCTTTTTAATAATATTCGGAGTGATGACTTTAAGCACAAATATTTTTCGCGTAAGTTTTGTTTTCCGATTGTAAATATATTCACTAATTGTAAGTTATATAATATTTTTGCTTAATATTGATTTGGCAATCAATATGCTTGTAATCGCACTTTCAATGCTAATACATATACATACAGTATAATTGAAGTCGCCACAGAACAAAAAGAGAAGTTACTCATCAATACTATTTTATTCTTAATAACTATCCTTAATAGTTATTATTAAATAACTCTTTGTAATAGTTATTATTAATTAATTATTCTTAATAGTTATTATTAAATAACTATTTTTAATAGTTATTATTAATTTACATGATATCAAAATTCGTCAATTAATTTGCAATCGACTTTTCCATGATAACATAAATTTTTATCAAAATTATCTGTTGCCCAAATTTTTTAAAAATATTTTGATTTTATAATATCTTACAAATGTTTCAAAAATTGATTTAAGAAATATGCTTAATTAAAATTTTGTTTAAGAAAAATTTACATAAATTTGATTTATTTGCATGTGAAAACTTGAAAAAATGTGAATCCTTTGTTTAATAATTTAAATTATGTCTTATGTATTTCATATATATATATATATATATATATATATATATATATATATATATATATATCTATTTCACTTTTTTAAATGTTTTCAACATTATATAATAAAATTATAAATAGAATTATGTATTTTAAACTTTTTGCGAATAATAGTTGATTTAAACTTGTAGTTTAAAAAAAGGTAGTACACATATATATTCAAAGATTAACATCAAATTGACATCAAATTAAAAGAGTCTCTAATTACGATCTGGAGGTATAAAAATGAGACACTATAATGTGTGTGCGTGATAATAATAAAATGTATAATTGATTATCTTGAAAACTTGCGATTTTAAAACAAGGACTTTTATTGATAAATATGGTATATTTGGAATATACTTATGGCAGTTTGAAAGTTAATATGTGATAAAAAATTTTATATCTTTGTTGTATAAATTGTAAATCTTGTAAAATGGGCTTTAGAAATTGATCTCAATACTTTACATGTATATTAGATTTTTCAGATTGGATTATCAACACGTAATGCTGACGAACTCTCAATATCCATTATAGTTGGATTTATTAGTCTTTTATATATGTTCATAGCAAACTTAGTCGGACAAGAAATTACAGATCATTATAATTATATATACGTTGCTGCGTAAGAAATATCGTAATTTATATATGGTCATATTGTTTTACGAACTTTAATAACGAAAATAAAAATTTGTGGAATACATATAGCAAATATATGTACATATATATACATACCATATATTGAAAATTATTCAAAGAATTTATTATTTTTTTCGATTTATCAATTTTTTATCATGTATTAATGTTATGTATAGATATAAAATTCAATGGTATATAGCTCCGCTAAACATACAAAAGCTGTTACTGATTCTGATACAAAGAGGCAATAAGACTTTTGGTCTGAATATTGGTGGATTATTTGTCGCATCCATGCAGTGTTTTGCCGCGGTAAAATTTTATATATTATAATATATTAAATGTATTACAAATTCGAAAGAAACCAAACAAAAGCAATAATTCAATCATTTCTCATTACAGCTAGCAAATACATCTCTATCCTATTTTACAGTCATGTATTCTATACGACAATGACAACAAAATATATCAACTTATCTAATAAACTAGAGCAAACTTAATAAAAAAATGTATAAAAAAGCGATTTATAATAAATGAGATAATATCTAACATTAACATCAATGCTGATGCTATACTTAATATCTATATCCACATAATCTGAATACATCAAATTAATGAATCATATCATTCAATAGCAACTAAATTAAATAATGTTAATTATTCCGTTATCAATAATAAATAAATTTATTTTATATTTCTACATTGTAAATTTTAGCAAATAAGGTAATACATGTAGGATATTTCTCATCAATGACATCATGTATAGCTAAATTCTCAAAAATAGCAAAGAAAATATTTCTGAGAAATTTGATATTATTTTAAACTTGTTTAACATATTTTAATATTTTATTTTGATGTATACATTTTTATATTTTTAATATGTATATTCAATTTTATTTTTTGAAATACCAAATAAATAAATAGTAAAAAATAAAGAAATATTATATGGACTATAATTTCTTTGAAAAAAATAATACTTTACATACAATAATGTGACGCAACAGTAATGTGACAATCATAACACCACGTCATATATTTACCACGAAAGTTGAAGTATAACTTGCGAGCGTCACAAAATGTGAACTAAAATACACGGATATTCGTCGCCGAGAAACGACGATTACGCTTGCGCAACTTTCGCACCCCAAGCCTTCTCCCGTAAATATTACTCTATGAGAAATAAAACATCTGCCTAATTTTTGCCGCATTAAATCGATTACTTAATAGGCGACTGTATCCTGGCAAAACAGTGTTAAATTGTGCGAATATTATTCTGATCTCACAGTATGTGTTACAAATACATGGGCAAAATTATAGCTGAATTAAGGAGTTAAATTATAGAACATTTTCACTCTAAATTTATTTTCCCTTCATAACAAAAGAACTTGAAGAAAATATTTAAATGACTATAATTTAGACGTAGAATAAGTATGCTTCATCGAAAACTTCGTCAAATGCGTGTTGATACTGGCAGAGAGATGATCAGTGTCGAAGATCGGTATTTCAGTCTCAACCGTGCTCTTTTGTTGGTACTTGGTTTATGGCCTTATCAAAAATCGAAACTTGCTCGACTTCAGTTTATCTGTTTTTTTAGTATCTTGATAACCTTTATTATATTTCAGGTACACATGCACACGTATAAATATATATATATATATATATATATATATATATATAATATATATTCTCTACAAATATATAATATATATTCTCTAATAGATTTATTGAATTATTTTATGTTTGTGTGATTTTCAATCAAACTTGTGTCAATGTCTTTCCAATAAAAATTTGAGCATAAACAATTGAATATGAATGATTTTTTCGGAATAACTTTGAGAAAAATACAAGTAGTAGTAAAATCTTACCTTGCATTCTTTTTTTTTAAATAAGTTTCTTTTGTTACATAAATGTATACATCGAATTCAAAAATATTTATTATAAATATTTGTACATATTTATACATAAATATTTGAAAATTGTAGCTTACGGTAAAAGATTATTTTTCTCCCGACCATTTTGCTAAGAAAAAATCGATTGAAAGTGACTGGATAAGTGTGACACATATAAATGTATGTCATACAGTTTATATATGTATCATATACTATATTTTTTACATGCTGTCGTTTACAATTTGTTTTTAAATGTTATATACACATACATTATTATATTTTTTCTTTTTCTATAAAATATTATAAAATGTTTATACATAAAAAATAATTGTATGTTATATATAGTATATATAAAATAATAGTATTTTATATATACTACATATATACTATAATACACAGTTTCATATATATGATTCTTATTTTTTGGAATACGTAAGTGTGTATATATGTGTGCATACTTATTTATTCCACAAACAAAGAAAATAAGAGGTAAATTATAATTATATAATTATTTATTACATATTATATTATAAATAAAATGTGGTAAAAAATGTAGAACTATTATACTTTATGGCAATAAAAACATTTTTAGTTTTACTAGAAAAAATTACTTTATTACAGCTTACAACATTTATAACTTCAAAATGTACCGTAAATTTTGTCATCAAAGTACTATCTCTTCCATTTGGTTTAATTTGCGTAACAATCAAATATTATTCGTTTTTCATTAATAATGAAACTGTAAGTTGATTATCTATTTGCATTTTTTGAATATAAACATTCTTCGTAAAATTGTACATGCATCAATTTCATATTTACTAATACAAATAATAAAGATTTATTAAAACAATAGATGAGAGATTTAATGGAACAGTTCCAGCGTATTTATAACAATTTGGAAGACATTAACGAAATTGCCATTATAGAAAAGTATGGAAAGAACGCAAGATATTATACGGCAACATTGACAAGTAAGAAACATTTTTTAATTTTTCCTTGCATTTGAAATCCAATAACTTTGTTTCTAATAACAGAGTTGTCTTAACAAAAAAATTATTGAAAATTTTGTAAAGCAATAAATTAACTCATAAATTTAAATGTTTTAAAGATATATAGAAATAAAAAAGTATTCATTAATTTAATAATAGTTTAGAAATTAACATACTTTTGTTTTGTAATTATCTTTCTGATAATTGAGAACAATTGAGAAAGGAAAATATTTTATATTTTTTTCAATATGTTTTACAAATGTAATTATAAGATTCAAAGATAAATTAATTTATATAATCATTATATTGTTATGTTATAACAATGTATGTAATAGCTCAGTGAGAGTCTCTAATTTTTGACGTCAAAGATGTCTCTAATTCTTAACATCAACTACAAATGCTAAATTTTTAAGCACTCATATTTAATAAGTTGAGAAAATTAAATAATTTTTGTTTAATAATTGTTGAAAATAATAAATTTTACATATATGAATTCTTATCGCACACGCATGTTACGTGCGCGCGCGCACACACCATGCACACACATGCACACGTATGCATGTATGCATTTACGTATGAATCTATGAAAGAAAATTGCTTCAAAATCACCATCACAATTTTGCGTGAATTAAAAAAAGATTTTGATATTAAATAATTTGCGTTTATAATTTATTTATAAAATAACGAAATCTTATTAGGTGTACAACTTTGCTTCCGCCGTTTTCCTATAGATGGCTTTAGCGGTAAGTAGTGGTCGAAATAAATAGATCATAGACGTCATGCAATAAACTTGGGCATTTGTCAACATAACCCCATAGAAACATTAGTCGATTTGTGTCTGCATCATAAAGTTATTCTCGATTGAAAATGTCAGTTTACGAGCCAAATTCTCGTCATTTGCGGGAGGTTTTAATTTTCTGCTTCAATATGAAGAAATCTGCGGCTGAAGCTCATCGAATGCTCTCAAATACTTATGGTGAAGCCGCTATTAGTGAAAGAACGTGTCGTGAGTGGTTTCAACGCTTCAAGAACGGTGATTTTTATGTCGAAGAGCGGCATAGCGGTGGAATAGAGAAGGTTTTCGAAGATGCAGAATTGGAGGCATTACTTAATGAAGACTCGCGTCAAAGTCAAAAAGAATTGGCACGATCATTGGGAGTGACTCAACAAGCAATTTCAAAATGGTTTCGGTGATTTCGGAAAAAAACGGCGGAAGCAAAGTTGTACACCTAATAATTAAAAAATCAAAAATTTTATGACTGCATGTGTATAATGTTATTTAGTATTTTGTGCTTGCAGTATACTTGTTCTCACAAACGCTCAAGTGTGGCCGGACATTCTGCAAATTATTTCACCCACAAACAAATCTCGGCAACATCAATTGCAGATTCCAATTGAATATTTTGTTGATCAAGATAAATATTTCTATTATCTGGTATTACATATAAATACAGCTATTTGTATAGCGCTTGTTTCACTTGTAGCGACAGGGACAATGCTCATCGCATATTTTCAATATATGTGCGCAATGTTTAAAGTTGCTAGGTATAACAAACATAAACATCTAAAAAAAAATTGATAATATTTATTCTGCAAAATATATATTACAAAACTGAAATAATTTGTCCACTAGAAAATGAAATTTTTACTTATTTTATATATGCAATGTTATAAAATTTTTGGGCAATTAATTTTATAAGCTCTGCTTTGAAGAAGAAACTTTAAGTGATACTAAGCTCAGATTACAATAAAAGAGAAAAAAGATGATACGTAAGTCGATCAAATATGAACGAGACTTTTCGAATAGGAGCAGAAATTTGACGCTTGTTGTAACAATATTGAACTGTTAACAGATGTATCTAGATCAGCTCTAAACTGCGCGTTTGTATTTACAATCGTTTGTTTAATAATACGCATGAACGGAAAGTGCCTGTCTTGGCTGCGCAACGCATAATTATTAAATTTTTAATGTACGAATATGTTAAATCAGTTAAGATATTGTGTGAGATTACATGTACATATCAAACCCCGAAGGTTTCATAGGAATACATTATTGAAGGTTTGATAGGAATACATTGTTGAAGTCTCAAGTATACAAATAGCATAAGCTTTTTTTGAAGGTTGTGAAGAAGTTGCAAAGACTTATTCGTATCGACTAAGAACGAGCATTACGCCTGAGAACATTCAACAAATTCGCGACTTTATTGAAGACGACCAATGAATAATTATTCGTAAAATTAGTAAAAGGATTGACATAATGGCATACTTATGGAAGTGTGCGAACAATCATTGAGAATGAATTATAATTTCGAAAAATCATTGTACGATGAGTGCTTCGAATTTCGAATGCAGATCAGAAAAGCCGAAATCTTTCAAAGATATTTGGATCGCCATTCTTACATATGATGGATTTGTTTGGACCTTTTAAAAAAGCCTTAGCGGAAGAAAGGTTTTCCAACGATGCTGAGGTAGAAGACTTCATACACAATTGATTTCGTATTCGTCTTGCGACTTTTTATGAAATAGGAATAAAAAAACTGCCAGTGCGATGGCAAAAATATGTAAACATTAGTGGATGCTATGTAGAAAAATAATTTTGTGTTAGTTTTCATATGTATTAATCAAATATAAATAAGTTTTGAACGAGTCTCGTTTATATTTCATCCACTCTAGTATTTTATTTTTACTTTTATAATATTCAAATTTCTTAGTTTTATATTTGTGTAATATTATAAAAATATTATGTTTTTTTACTGAACCATGCTTGGGATTATCAATATGATGGTAGTCTCCAATTTGGGCTGCAAAATTATAATTATTACACTTCAAGATTATTAATTAAACTATATCTATTATATAAGTGGATAAATTATCTCATATAATTACAGTAATTAAATTTTTTACAGTTACCGTATCGAAAACGCAATAAAGACTCAAATATCGCAAGATATTATCAAGCATAACAAGAATTTAATGTATAAGAGTATAAAAAATGCCGTAGATATTCATCGAAAAGCTATGGCGTTAGTATCTATTTTATAATATATACGTAAAACAAGCGCAGTAATATTTTATTATATTTAAAGGTTGAGCATAAAACTGATATCTAAATTTGAGATATCATTCTTCTTTTTAATAATATTCGGAGTGGTGACTTTAAGTATGAATATTTTTCGAGTAAGTTTTGTTTTCTGATTATAAATATATTTACTAATTGTAAGTTACATAATATTTTTGCTTAATATTGACTGGCATTTGTATCATTTATTCATCCCCTATGGGGTTAGAAGGCGTTTTTCCGAAACGTACCCAAACCTTTACATTTTCTTACAAATTCCTCTACCATTCCATCCTTTGCCCGACCTGGCCCTTTGCGACCTTACATACTTTCCTCCCTCCCTTTCCTCGACCCACTCTCTCCCTCACTTCCCCTCTCCCCACTTTCCCTTCTCTCCCCCCTATCTTCCCTCTTTCACCACACTACATTTCTTCTCCTTCTTTCTCCTCGTCCTCCTCTTGTCCCTTCCTCCTCTTTTCTACTCTCATCTATGTCCTTCTCTTCTCTCCTACTCACTTTCCCTTCCTTCGCCCTCCTTTCCTTCCTCACCTTACTCCCTTCTTCTTTCCCTCCCTCCTCTCCTTCTCTCTTCTTTCTTCCTTCCTTCTCCTTACTTGCTCGTCCTCTTCTCCCCTTTTCCACCACTTCCTCACTCCTATTCCCCTCTCTTCATACACTATCGCTCCTTCCTCTCGCTCTCTCTTCTCTGCATAATTTCAGCTCCTTCCTTATTCCCCTTACCTCCACTACCAGCTCCTTCATCCACTTTTCCATGTCCTCCATCTGTTTTTCTTTCTTCCTAATTCCTTTTCCCAGCCTTCTTACTTCTCTCCCTTTCTTTGTTCCCTCTTACTCTCCCTTCCGCCTTTATCTCCTTCCTTCTCTTTCCTTCCTGTCCTCTTCCGTTCTTCTCACACGCTTTCTAATCTCCTATTCCGCCTCTCTCTCCTTTCACTTCCTTCCCCTCTTCGACTCTTTTCTCACAACGCCCTTTATCCTTTCCAGCTTTTCTGTCCGCTACCTTTCACCTAACCTAGCTTTCATTGCATCACTCTTCCTTCTTTTAGCTCTCGTTTCCGTATCGATCAACGACCTGCTCGATCCATCTCGGTCCTCTGACGCCCTCTCTTGAGCCTTTTACGTCAACACTACTCTTCCTTACCCGCTCCGTCCTCTTCCTTACCGACTTTCCTTCTACTCACTGTTACCTTTTCACACTTCCGCGTGCTTTCCTTTCTCTCGCTCTTCTCCCCTTCACTCTCACTCCCCCATCAACATAACTTCCAGACTACTCCACTTTACTCCACTTACACTCTTCTCTTTCATCGTTCCTTTACTCTCCAACTCTCTCCTTATTCGCACGTGTGCGCCTCATTCTTCCCTTCTTACTCATCCCCTTTCTGACTCTCTCCTTTTTTGAACCCTCTCCTCCTCACTTTCTTGACGAGTAACGATTACACGTGTTATTCCCACCGCACCCACCAACAGTGTCTATTGACTGGCATTAAATATGCTTGTAATCGCACTTTCAATACTAATACATATACATACTGTATAAATGAAGTCGCCACAGAACAAAAAGAGAAGGTACTCATAAATAATATTCTATTCTAATTATTCTTAATAGTTATTATTATATAACTATTTTTAATAGTTATTAATTTACATGATATCAAAATTTGTAAATTAATTTGCCATCGACTTTTCCATAGTAACGTAATTTTTTATCAAATTTATCTGTTTTCCAAATTTTTTAAAAATGTTTTAATTTTATAATATTACAAATGATTCAAAAATTGATTTAAGAAATATCTTTATAAGATTAAATATCCTTAAATAAAATTTTGTTCAAGAAAAATTTACATAAATTTGTTTTTTTTTTGCATGTGAAAACTTGAAGAAAATGTGAATCTTTCATTTAATGAATTAAATTATAATATAAATGATTTTTTAAATGTTTAATGCGTATCTGGAAAATTTCAAAATAATGATTAAAGTGAAAGACTATCTACTTTTTAATTTTGATTCATATATCACAAGTGACTTATAATTATGTTGATTACAAGCCTGTAACTGAATTTTTTAAATTATAATATATTTAAATACACACACATAGTGTTTTTAAAGAATTATCTATAGTTAATAGCAAAGATATTAAATTTAAAAGAATTATAATAAAAATAAAATCTTTCTTTCTTATTTCTCTTTCAATATTCTTTTACATTAAAAATATTTAATTTATAAATTTTTTTTAATTATATCTCTTACAAAACATACATTAGACGATTTATAAGTACAATATAAGATAACATTTAAGAAAAAATCTATTTATAATTTTATGTACCGCGTATTTTAATACATATATGTATCCTGTTATGTATTTTATATATATGTATTTAACTTTTTTATATTTTTTATAATAAATTATACATTACATAATAAAATTATAAATAGAATTATGTATCTCATATTTTTTTGCGAATAATAGTTGATTTAAACTTATAGTTTAAAAAGAGTTAGTACACTTATTTATTTAAAGATTAACATCAAATTGACATCAAATTAAAAGAGTCTAATTACGATCTGGAGGTATAAAAATGAGACACTATAATGTGTGTGTGATAATAATAAAATGTATAATTGATTATCTTGAAAACTTGCGCTTTTAAAACAAGGACTCTCATTGATAAATATATTTGCAGTTTGAAAGTTAATCTGTGATAAAAAATTTTATATCTTTGTTGTGTAAATTGTAAATCTTGCAAAATGGGCTTTAGAAATTGATCTGAATATTTTAATTGTATATTAGATTTTTCAGATTGGATCATCAACACGTAATGCTGACGAACTCTCAATACCCATTATAGTTGGATTTACTAGTCTTTTATATATGTTCATAGCAAATTTAGTCGGACAAGAAATTACAGATCATTATAATTATATATATGTTGCTGCGTAAGAAATTTCGTAATTTATATATATCGTCATATCGTTTTATGAACTTTAATAACGAAGATAAAAATTTATATAATACATACAGCAAATATATGTATATACGTAGAGGGAAGTAGGATAGAACGAGGTACTTTTTTGGATTTGTTTTTCTACAAAAAATTAGACAGTAAAAAAGATTTGCTAACCAGTCTTAGTAGTCTTTAGTGAATCTTGAACTATGAGAAAATGAGGTTAGTTGCTGAAAAAAAAATTTAGTTACCAAGGATAACAAGTTTTTTTGGAAAAGTCAAAATATTCGGTTTTGCCCTACTGGTAAGGTAAAATTGGATACTCGTTTGACAACATGTAAAACACAGTGCAATTACAAAATTCAGATTTAGTTCAATCAAAATACAATACAAAGATGTAATCTACTTGACAAAATGATAAATACGCAATTAATACGCAACAAGTAATTCTACATTGCTGTAGGACTTGCTTATTTAATTTTTTAACTTTAGGGATCTTAAAAATCTTTATTCTTAGTAGTTTCTTTTTCTGAATGGTAATTTTTGTTTACAACTGCTTTTTGTAGGAAGACAAAGTAAGGATAACAGTTTTTCCGCTTTTCATTACATGATGTGTGTTGGTGGCCGGTTTTACCCCAACACGAAGAAAATAATAAATACGGCAGCTGTATATTCTGACATACAAAGTGACAATCAAAATTAATGCGATATGTTCTCTAACATGTACAGAATACAATGTTGCATTTAAGCAGATGCTCTGTATAGAAAAAATCCATAATGACTTGATTATTGCGATATCGATCTTTTTTGACTCTAAAATTTTGAATTTCCCTAAAAAAAAATATCGTGTGCACATGGGCATCTCAAAATAATGATGGCATCAATCTACAATTAATAACACGAGTTAGTCAAAAATAGTAGCACTTATCATGAAGAAACAAAGATACCCGGTTTGACTCGTCTACCCGGTTTTACCCTAGTCTCCACTCTATGTATATGTACACACACACACACACACACACACACACACACACACACACACACACACACACACACACATAAGCTGAAAATTACACAAAGAAGTTCTTATTTTTCACGATTTATTAATTCTTTATCATGTATTATATATAGATATAAAATTCGATGGTATATAGCTCCGCCAGACATACAAAAACTGTTACTGATTCTGATACAAAGAGGCAACAAGACTTTTGGTCTGAATATTGGTGGATTATTTGTAGCATCTATTCAGTGTTTTACCACGGTAAGATTTGATATATTATAATATATTTAATGTGTTAATAATTTGAAAAAAGGGAAATAAAAGCAATAGCTCAATCATTTTTCATTACAGCTAGCAAACACATCTCTATCCTATTTTACAGTCATGTATTCTGTACGAAAATGACAACGAAGTATATCAACTTATATATTTACTGGAGCAAAATAAAAAAAATGTATAAAAAAACGATTTATAATAAATGAGGTAATATCTAACATTAATATTAATGCTGATGCTATATTTAACATCTATATCCACATAATCACTCTGAATACATCAAATTATGGTTAATGAATCATATTAATCGATAGCAACTAAATTAAAAAATATTAATTATTTTATTCAATCATAAATAAACATTTATTATTTCCACATTGTAAATTTTAACAAATAAAATAATACATGTAGAATGTTTCTGTTCAAGGGTATTATGTATAATCACATTTTCAAAAATAGCAAAGAAAATATTTTTGACAAATATAATAATATTTTAAATTTGTTTAACATATGTATTTTAATGTTTCATTTCAATGTATACATTCTGCTTCCTGATAAAAGAAGCTTTGTTTTCGTGACAAATTTCTGGGGGGATTTTTTTATGCCAATGTGTTCAGAATGTTCCAAAAGGTCGAAAAATCATATTCCTAAAAAATGCATGTATGTATGTATGTGTGTGTGTGTGTGTGTGTGTGTGTGTGTGTGTGTGTGTGTGTGTGTGTGTGTGTGTGTGTGTGTGTGTGTGTGTGTGTGTGTGTGTGTGTGTGTGTGTGTGTGTGTGTGTGTGTGTGTGTGTGTGTGTGTGTGTGTGTGTGTGTGTGTGTGTGTGTGTGTGTGTGTGTGTGTGTGTGTGTGTGTGTGTGTGTGTGTGTGTGTGTGTGTGTGTGTGTGTGTGTGTGTGTGTGTGTGTGTGTGTGTGTGTGTGTGTGTGTGTGTGTGTGTGTGTGTGTGTGTGTGTGTGTGTGTGTGTGTGTGTGTGTGTGTGTGTGTGTGTGTGTGTGTGTGTGTGTGTGTGTGTGTGTGTGTGTGTGTGTGTGTGTGTGTGTGTGTGTGTGTGTGTGTGTGTGTGTGTGTGTGTGTGTGTGTGTGTGTGTGTGTGTGTGTGTGTGTGTGTGTGTGTGTGTGTGTGTGTGTGTGTGTGTGTGTGTGTGTGTGTGTGTGTGTGTGTGTGTGTGTGTGTGTGTGTGTGTGTGTGTGTGTGTGTGTGTGTGTGTGTGTGTGTGTGTGTGTGTGTGTGTGTGTGTGTGTGTGTGTGTGTGTGTGTGTGTGTGTGTGTGTGTATGTACGCAATATTTGTGCAATCTCTAACTTCCGCAATTTTTAAGATATCTAGTTAAATTTTTGTATATGGACAGAATATTATTAAAAAATGGTTGGTATTGAATTTAGTGAATCCGTGATAAAATTCATTTTTTATAAAATTTTTTGAGAAAAAATTCATTTTTTATAAAGTTTTTGAGAAATGTCTGTATACGTCCTAACTATAGTAAATTCTGAAATATCTTCCTTTATGAGAAAGCCAAAATTAAAAAATCGGCTTGCTTTAAGAAGCTTAAGCTTTATGAGTGAAATAAAATGATGAGAAAGCAATGTGCAAGTTTCTAACTTGCAGAATTTTTAGCTCGTTTATATTTTTAATATGTATATTCAATTTTAATTTTGTTTTTTGAAATATCAAATAAATAAATACTAAAGAATAAAAAAATATTATATAAAACACAATACAATTTCTTTGAAAAAATGATACTTCACATACAATAATTTTGCAGTAATGTGACAATTATAACACATATGTTTACCACGAAAGTTGAACTGTTACTTGCCAGCGTCACATTGTGGACTGAAGCACACGGATATGTGCCGCCCAGAAACGACGACTACGCTTGCGCAGCTTTCGCACCCCAGAACTTCTCCCGTAGAGATACTACTCTATGAGAAATAAAACATCTGCCCAATATTTTCCGCATTAAATCGATTAGTTAATAGGCGACTGTATCTTGACGAAACAATAGCTAAATTGTGCGAATATTATTCTGATCTTATAGTATTTTGCCTCATGTGATACAAATACATGAGCAAAATTACAGCTAAATTACAAGAGTTAAGCTATAGAACATTTTCTCTCTACATTTATTTTCCCTTCATGATTCACAAAAGAATTTAAAGAAAATATTTAAATACTATAATTTAGACGTAAAATAAGCGATGCTTCATCGAAAATCCTGTCAAATGCGTTCTCATACTAGCAGAGAAATGATCAGTGTCGAAGATTGGTATTTTAGTCTCAACCGTATTCTTTTGCTAATAGTTGGTTTATGGCCTTATCAAAAATCGAAACTTGCTCGACTTCAGTTCATCTGTTTCTTTAGTATCTTGATAACCTTTATTATATTTCAGGTACATATGCACGCACACACACACACACACACACACACACACACACACACACACGCACGCACGCACGCACGCACGCACGCACGCACGCACGCACGCACGCACGCACGCACGCACGCACACGCACGCACAAATATATATATATATACACATATACATATATACATGTGTATATATTATATCTCTTATATATACAGGGTGACCCATTTTAACTTAGGCAGCCAAATAACTCGAAAAATAAGCACACTACGAAAAAATGTTTAGAATCAAAATTTTGTCATTTCGAGGGGGACGTACAATGACGTTAAAATGAGCCCCCCCACCCCTTCCCCTGGGCGGTGAGGGGGGGGGGCAAGTTTGAAATCTTAAATGGGAACCCCTATTTTTTATTGCATATTCGGAATCTTTGGCTAAAAACACATACAATTTGTCTGAAACATTTTTCTCGATTCATGATAGATGGCGCTGTAATCGACGAAATTCAATTTCTTCGATTTCTCTTACTGAGAACCCATGCTTACGATTCTGCAATAAATTAACAATAAAAATACCACGTTTTCATTGTTAATACTCGAAATTAGTCTTAAAACAAACTTCTCATTATTTTTTATTACTCATTAATTACTTCTCAAAAAACTGCTTTTAGCGTAACCTGCCCTTTAGGCAACTTGAATGGTGCAAAGTACCGAGACATTTTGGACTTTCCATCTGATGGAGTTCCTCTAAGTATCCCTCCAAAATTTTGTCCATTTAGTGCCAAAGTCACAAGTGTTTATGTATTTTTTTAACATTTGTACTCTGATAAAATTCTGGTAAAATGGCAAATTATACGCCTACAGAAGTAGTCGATATTCTTATAACCTTTGGCGAATGTGGTAGAAATTACAGACTTACTGCCCGTACTTATGCGGAGCGATTCGCTAAAAGCAGTTTCTTGAGAAGTAATTAATGAGTAATAAAAAATAATGAGAAGTTTGTTTTAAGACTAATTTCGAGTATTAACAATGAAAACGTGGTATTTTTATTGTTAATTTATTGCAGAATCGTAAGCATGGGTTCTCAGTAAGAGAAATCGAAGAAATTGAATTTCGTCGATTACAGCGCCATCTATCATGAATCGAGAAAAATGTTTCAGACAAATTGTATGTGTTTTTAGCCAAAGATTCCGAATATGCAATAAAAAATAGGGGTTCCCATTTAAGATTTCAAACTTGCCCCCCCTCACCGCCCAGGGGAAGGGGTGGGGGGGCTCATTTTAACGTCATTGTACGTCCCCCTCGAAATGACAAAATTTTGATTCTAAACATTTTTTCGTAGTGTGCTTATTTTTCGAGTTATTTGGCTGCCTAAGTTAAAATGGGTCACCCTGTATATAAAAAATAATATATAGTATATACATAGTATGTTATATATAGTATATATAAAATAACAGTATTTTATAACATATACTATAATACACAGTTTTATATATATGATTCTTATTGTTTGGAATACGTAAGTGTGTATGTATGTGTGCATACTTATTTATTCCACACACAAAGAAAATAAGAGGTAAATTATAATTATATAATTATTTATTACATATTATATTATAAATTAAGTATGGTAAAAAATGTAGAACTATTATACTTTATGCCAATAAAAACATTTTTAGTTTTACTAGAAAAAATTACTTTATTACAGCTTACAACATTTATAACTTCAAAATGTACCATAAATTCTGTCATCAAAGTGCTGTCTCTTCCATTTGGTTTCATTTGCATAACAATCAAATATTATTCGTTTCGCATTAATGGTGAAAACGTAAGTTGATTATCTATTTGCATTTTTTTAATATAAACGCCTTTTGTATACAAAATTTTCTAATACAAATGATACAAAAGATTCTAATACAAAAGATTTATTAAAACAACAGATGAGAGATTTAATGGAACAGCTTCAACGTATTTACAATGATTTGGAAGACAGTAATGAAATTGCCATTATAGAAAAGTACAGAAGGAACGCAAAATGTTATACGGCTATATTGACAAGTAAGATAATATTTTTAAATTTTTGTTTTCATTGCATTTGAAATCCAATAACTTTGTTCACAGAGTTCTCTTAACAAAAAAATTATAGAAAATTTTGCAAAGCAGTGAATTAACTTGTAAATTTAAATGTTTTAAAGATACATAGAAATAAAAAAGTATTTATTAACTTAATAATAGTTTTGAAATTAAAATACTTTTGTTTTGTAATTATTTTTCTGATAATTGAGAACAAATAAAAAAGAAAATTATTTTATATTTTTTTCATTATGTTTTACAAATGTAATTATAAGATTCAAAGATAGATTTATATAATCATTATATTGTTATATTATAACAATGTATGTATGTAATAGCTCAGTGCTCTAATTTTTAACGTCAATTACAAATGCTAAATTTATAAGCACTCATATTTAATAAGTTGAGAAAATTAAATATAAATTAAATATTACACACCGCATATATAAATATATATATATATATATATATATATATATATATATATATGCATGTGTATGTATTTACGTATGAATCCATGAAAGAAAATTGCTTCAAAATCACCATCATAGTTTTGCGTAAAATAAAAAAAGGTTTTGATATTAAATAATATGTGTCTACTGTTTATTTATGAAATAAGGAAACCTTAATTAAAAAATTTCATGACTGCATGTGTATAATGTTATTTAGTATTTTGTGTTTGCAGTATACTTGTTCTCACAAACGCTCAAGTGTGGCCGGACATTCTGCAAATTATTTCACCCACAAACAAATCTCGGCAACATCAATTGCAGATTTCGACTGAATATTTTGTTGATCAAGATAAATATTTCTATTATCTGCTACTACATATAAATACAGCTATTTGTATAGGGCTTGTTTCACTTGTAGCAACAGGGACAATGCTCATCGCATATTTCCAATATATGTGCGCAATGTTTACAGTTGCTAGGTAAAACAATAAACATAATAATTTAAAAAAATATTGAATTGCGTAAAGCTTTGTTTTCTCGTTTGGTACGAACCCAAAGATATATTCTGCAAAATATATATTATAATGCAAAATTTAAATAATTTGTCCGTGGCACTTGTCGGTTTGCATTTATGTAGTGCGGTGGCAAAAATATGTAAACATTAGTGGATGCTATGTAGAAAAATAATTTTGAGTTAGTTTATGTATATTAATCGAATATAAATAAGTTTTGAACAAGTTTCGTTTATATTTGATCCACTCTAGTATTTTATTTTTACTTTCATAATATTTAAATTTCTTAGTTTTATATTTGCGTAACATTACGAGAATGTTATGTTTTTTTACTGAATCATGCTCGGGATTACCAATATAGTTGTAGTCTCCAATTAGAGCCTCAAAATTAAAATTATTACACTTCAAGATTATTATTTAAGCTATATCATTATATAAGTGGATAAATTATCTCATATAATTACAGCAACAAAATTTTTTACAGTTACCGTATCGAAAACGCAATAAAGACTCAAATATCGCAAAATATTATCAAGCATAACAAGATATTAATGTATAAGAGTATAAAAAATGCCGTAGATATTCATCGAAAAGCTATGGCGTTAGTATCTATTTCATAATATATACGTAAAACATGCGCAGTAATATTTTATTATATTTAAAGGTTGAGCATAAAACTGATATCTAAATTTGAGATATCATTCTTCTTTTTAATAATATTCGGAGTGATGACTTTAAGTATGAATATTTTTCGAGTAAGTTTTGTTTTCTAATTATAAATATATTTACTAATTGTAAGTTACATAATATTTTTGCTTAATATTGACTGGCATTTAATATGCTTGTAATCGCACTTTCAATGCTAATACATATACATACTGTATAAAAGAAGTCGCCACAGAACAAAAAGAGAAGGTACTCATAAATAATATTCTATTCTAATTATTCTTAATAGTTATTATTAAATAACTATTTTTAATAGTTATTATTAATTTACATGATATCAAAATTTATAAATTAATTTGCCATCGACTTTTTCATAGTAACGTAATTTTTTATCAAATTTATCTGTTATCCAAATTTGTTAAAAATGTTTTGATTTTATAATATTACAAATGTTTCAAAAATTGATTTAAGAAATATCTTTATAATATTAAATATCCTTAAATAAAATTTTGTTCAAGAAAAATTTACATAAATTTGTTTTTTTCTTGCATGTGAAAACTTGAAGAAAATGTGAATCTTTCGTTTAACGATTTAAATTGTAATATAAATGATTTTTTAAATACTTATAAATGTTTAATGCGTATCTGAAAAATTTTAGAATAGTGATTAAAGTGAAAGACCAACTCTTTTTGATTTTGATTCATATATCACAAATAACTTAAAATTATGTTGATTACAAGCCTGTAACTGAATTTTTTAAATTATAATATATTTAAATACGCACACATAGTGATTTTGAAAAACTATCTATAGTTAATAGCAAAGATATTAAATTTAAAAGAATTATAATAAAAATAAAATCTTTCTTTCTTATTTCTCTTTCAATATTCTTTTACATTAAAAATATTTAATTTATAAAATTTTTTTAATTATATCTGTTACAACACATACTTTAGTCGATTTATAAGTACAATATAAGATAACATTCAAGAAAAAATCTATTTATAATTTTATGTACTGCGTATTTTAATACATATATGTATCCTGTTATGTATTTTATATATATGTATATATATATATATATATATATATATATATATATATATATGTTTTTGACTTTTTTTAATGTTTTCAACATTATATAATAAAATTATAAATAGAATTATGTATCTCATATTTTTTGCGAATAATAGTTGATTTAAACTTATAGTTTAAAAAGAGTTAGTACACATATTTATTTAAAGATTAACATCAAATTGACATCAAATTAAAAGAGTCTCTAATTACGATCTGGAGGTATAAAAATGAGACACTATAATGTGTGCGTGATAATAATAAAATGTATAATTGATTATCTTGAAAACTTGCGGTTTTAAAACAAGGACTTTTATTGATAAATATGGTATACTTGCAGTTTGAAAGTTAATCTGTGATAAAAAATTTTATATCTTTGTTGTATAAATTGTTAATCTTGTAAAATGGGCTTTAGAAATTGATCTCAATACTTTATTTGTATATTAGATTTTTCAGATTGGATTATCAACACGTAACGCTGACGAACTCTCAATATCCATTATAGTTGGATTTATTAGTCTTTTATATATGTTCACAGCAAACTTAGTCGGACAAGAAATTACAGATCATTATAATTATATATACGTTGCTGCGTAAGAAATATCGTAATTTATATATGGTCATATTGTTTTACGATATATATATATATATATATATATATATATATATATATATATATATATATATATATATATATATATATATATATATATATATATATATATATATATATTAAAAATTATTCAAAGAATTTCTTATTTTTTTCGATTTATCAATTTTTCATCATGTATTAATGTTATGTATAGATATAAAATTCGATGGTATATAGCTCCGCCAGACATACAAAAACTGTTACTGATTCTGATACAAAGAGGCAACAAGACTTTTGGTCTGAATATTGGTGGATTATTTGTAGCATCTATTCAGTGTTTTACCACGGTAAGATTTGATATATTATAATATATTTAATGTGTTAATAATATGAAAAAAAGGGAAATAAAAGCAATAGCTCAATCAATTTTCATTACAGCTAGCAAACACATCTCTATCCTATTTTACAGTCATGTATTCTGTACGAAAATGACAACGAAGTATATCAACTTATATATTTACTGGAGCAAAATAAAAAAAATGTATAAAAAAACGATTTATAATAAATGAGGTAATATCTAACATTAATATTAATGCTGATGCTATATTTAACATCTATATCCACATAATCACTCTGAATACATCAAATTATGGTTAATGAATCATATCAATCAATAGCAACTAAATTAAAAAATTTTAATTATTTTATTCAATCTTAAATAAACATTTATTATTTCCACATTGTGAATTTTAACAAATAAAATAATACATGTAGAATGTTTCTGTTCAAGGGTATTATGTATAATCACATTTTCAAAAATAGCAAAGAAAATATTTTTGACAAATATAATAATATTTTAAATTTGTTTAACATATGTATTTTAATGTTTCATTTCAATATATACATTTTGCTTCCTGATAAAAGAAGCTTTGTTTTCGTGACAAATTTCGGGGGGGGTTTTTTTTATGCCAATGTGTTCAGAATGTTCCAAAAGGTCGAAAAATCATATTCCTAAAAAATGCATGTATGTATGTATGTATGTATGTATGTATGTATGTATGTATGTACGCAATATTTGTGCAATCTCTAACTTTCGCAATTTTTAAGATATCTAGTTAAATTTTTGTATATAGACAGAATATTATTAAAAAATGGTTGGTATTGAATTTAGTGAATCCGTGAAAAAATTCATTTTTTATAAAATTTTTTGAGAACAAATTCAAACTCATTTTTTATAAAGTTTTTGAGAAATGTCTGTATACGTCCTAACTTTAGTAAATTCTGAGATATCTTCCTTTATGAGAAAGCCAAAATTAAAAAATCCGCTTGCTTTAAGAAGCTTAAGCTTTATGAGTGAAATAAAATGATGAGAAAGCAATGTGCAAGTTTCTAACTTGCAGAATTTTTAGCTCGTTTATATTTTCAATATGTATATTCAATTTTAATTTTGTTTTTTGAAATATCAAATAAATAAATACTAAAGAATAAAAAAATATTATATAAAACACAATACAATTTCTTTGAAAAAATGATACTTCACATACAATAATTTTGCAGTAATGTGACAATTATAACACATATGTTTACCACGAAAGTTGAACTGTTACTTGCCAGCGTCACATTGTGGACTGAAGCACACGGATATGTGCCGCCCAGAAACGACGACTACGCTTGCGCAGCTTTCGCACCCCAGGACTTCTCCCGTAGATACTACTCCACGAGAAATAAAACACCTGCCTAATTATTGCCGCATTAAATCGATTACTTAATAGGCAACTGTATCCTGGCGAAACAGTGTTAAATTGTGCAAATATATTTTCTGATCTCACAGTATTTTGTCTCATGTGTTATAAACATATGGGCAAAATTACAGCTGAATTACAGTAGTTAAGTTATAGAACATTTTCACTCTAAATTTATTTTCCCATCATAACAATAAAACTTGGAGAAAATATTTAAATGACTATAATTTTGACTTAGAATAACTCAAGCTTCACCGACGAAAATACTGTCAAACACGAGTATAGATACTAGCTTAGAGATGATAAGTATCGAAGATCGGTATTTTAGTCTCAGCCGTATTCTTCTGCTAGTAGTTGGACTTTGGCCTTATCAAAAATCAAAACTTGCTCGACTTCAGTTTATTTGCTTTTTTAGTATCCTGATAATCTTTATTATATTTCAGGTACGCACACGCACGCATGCGCGCGCGCGCGTACACACAAATAAGAGACATAACATTTTAAAATATTTATTAAACTATTTTATATTTGTGTGTTTTTTAACCAAATATGAGTCAGTACTTTTTTAATAAAAATTCGATAATAAACAATTGAATATGATATTTTTTGGAATAACTTTAAGAAAAGTACAAACAATAGTAAGATCATATGTGCATTTTTCTTTTCTCTTTTTAAATACAATTTTTTTGCTATATAACAAATATATGAATATAAATGAAATTCAGAAATATTTATTATAAATATTTGTATATGTTTATGCATAAATATTTGAACATTGTAGCTTACGGTAAGCGATTATTTTCATTTCCCGATCCTATTGCTAAGAAAAAATCGATTGAAACGTAACTCGCTATGTGTATCATACATCTTATGTATGTCACACTCATATGATACGTATGCTATACACTTTATATACTATCATTTATAATATGTTTTTAAAAATATATACATAAATTATCCTGGTTTCACTTTTTTTCTTGAAAAACATATATAAAAAATAATTGTATTTTATATATATATACAATGCATTCGAAATGTTCGGAAACTGATTTTTTTCTGGACAAACTGACTGCGCTATCTCTTGGCCTACACTAGGTCTAGTTACTATGATGCTTCTTGAGTCTGCTATATATATATATATATATATATATATATATACAGGCTGTATCTGAAATGATGCACTAAACTTTAGGAGCATATTCTAAAGGTCAAAATAAGACTTTTTTTCCTACGAACATGGATCCGCAAATGAACCCTCTTTCGAGCTAAGGGCCCCTAAAGTTTAAAGAAAAAAATGAAAAATTGGCTGTATTTCAGAAAAAAAAAATGGTAGAAGTTTGAAATTTGATACATCCCAGTAAATTATGAAGTAAAGTAAGCCATTAAAATGAAAAAATGAAAACGTTTATTATGAAAACATTAACTTGCCAAGCTCGGAGGGGGTTCATTTGCGGATCCGTGTTCATAAGAAAAAAAATCTTATTTTGACCATACGCTCCTAAAATTTAGTGCATCATTTTAGATACACTCTGTATATATATATATATATATATATATGTCTTTTATTTTCGCGTGTGTTTGTTTGTGTATATACTACTTTTTAAAACATAAAAACAAAGATTTATATTAAAATTATACACTTATTTATTATATATCATTAAATAAATGGAATATAGTCAAAAATGTAGAATTAGTATGCTTTATACTAATAAAGAGAAGGTTTTAATTTTTTTCACTAGACAAAATTACTTTATTACAGCTTACAACATTTATAACTTCAAAATGTACCGCAAATTTCGTCATCAAAGTGTTATCTCTTGTATTTGTTTGCATTTGCATGATAATAAAATATTATTCGTTTTTCATTAACAGTGAATCTGTAAGTTGATTATCTATTTACATTTTTTGAATATAAACGCTATAAACGTATATACATCCATTTATTTTTTGTATTTATTAATATAAATAATAAAAATTTATTAAAACAATAGATTAGATATTTAATGGAACAACTTCAACGTATTTACGACGATTTGGAAGACAGTAACGAAATTGCCATTATAGAGAAATATGGAAGATATGCAAAATGTTATACGGCTATATTGATAAGTGAGATAATATTTTTTTAATTTTTGTTCCGCTTTGCATTTTTATTAAAATTGCTATTGAAATTATCTTAACAGAAGAAAAATTTGTAAGTTCTGCAAAGCATTAGATTAGCGTATTAATTTAAATGTTTTAAGAATATAAGAGTACAAAGGTACTCACTAATTAATATTATAGCATTTATTATTTGTAGTGTGTGTATGTTCACGGGCGCTCTAATATGGCCGGATATCCTGCAAATTATTTCATTCACAAACAAATCTCGACCACGTCAGTTGCAGATTTTAACTGAATATTTTATTGATCAAGAAAAATATTTCTATTATCTGCTACTACATATAAATGCAGCTATTTGTATAGGGCTTACTTCAACGGTAGCGACAGGAACAATGCTCATCGCATATTTCCAATATATGTGCGGAATGTTTATAATTGCTAGGTAAAACGACAAATATAAAAATAATAAAAAAATTTGAATTAAGAAAAGCTTTGTTCTTCCGTTTGAAACGAATTAAAAAGTTTATTGCGCAAATCTATGTGTTATAAATATATACAAACTTTAAATAATTTGTCCATTTAAAAAAAGAGTTTTACCTATTTCGTCCATGCAATGTTGTAATATAAAAATTTCTAGACAATTAATTAAGCTCTGCTTTGAAAAAGAAACTTTAAATAATAGTAAGATCAGATTATATGATAAAAAAAAGAAAAAAATGATACTTTATTTTTACTTTTGTTATTCACATTTCTTAGTTTTATATTTGTATAATATTATGAATGCTACGTGTTTTTACTGGACCGTGTTTGACTACTATTCCAGTACTTATTCGTCAAAATCGTTCAACACTACGAGAGTATTATTTAAACCGTTATATTTCATTATACACTGTCAACAATAAATTATTTATAGTTATCGTATCCAGAACGCATTAAAGATTCAAATATCGCAAGATATTATCGTGCAGAACAAAAAATTGGCTCATAGTCGCATAAAAAGTGCCGTAGATATTCATCGAAAAGCTATGGAGTTAGTATCTAATTTATAATACATATTAAAAATATGCACAATAATGTTTTATTCTATTTAAAGGTTCTGCATATATCTAATATCTAAATTTGAGATATCATTCTTCTTTTTAATAATATTCGGAGTGATGACTTTAAGCCTGAATATTTTTCGAGTAAGTATTGTTTTTCGATTATAAGTATAGTTACTAAGTTACTAAGTTCACATTCCTTTTTTATATTGACTGGCATTAACATACTTATAATCGTACTTTCGCAATGCTAACAACTTTTGTGTTTTTTAAATGTATTATAGTGCTAGTCACACATACATACATGCATAAATAAATTCGCCATAAAACAAACAAAGAATTTATTCATCAATATTATCCTTAATAAGTATTCATATTGGTTATTATTAAATAACTATTATTATTAGTTATGGTAAATATGCCGATGAAGGGCCTACCTGAAAGGCTTACCTAAACATATGTCAAGATCAAGGGCATTGGAACTGCCTCCCTTCATCGATATATTTACCATAGTTATTATTAATTTACATGATATCAAGATCTATAAATTAATTTGTAATCGACTTTTCCATGATAACATAATTTTTGATCGAAACAATCTTTCTTCCAAATTTTTTAAAAATATTTCTATCTATATTTTACAAATGTTACAAAAATTGATCTTAGAAATATCCTCGTAAGATTAAATATTTTTAATTAGAATTTTATTCAAGAAAAATCAACATAAATTTGGTTATTTTACATGTGAGAATTTGTACAAAAATGGGAATTTTTTGTTCAATAGTAAATCATTTTTTAAACCTTTAGTGCACGCCTAGAAAATATTAGAATAGTGATTGTAATGTAAAGAAAAGCTATTAACTTTTTGATTTGGTTCATATATATTGCACATATATTAACTTAGAAATATACCGATTATAAGCTTGTAAATGAGTTTTTCAAATTATAATATATTCAAATACACACAGAGATTTTGGAGATCCATCTTAATTAATAGCAAAAATATTAAATTTAAAATAATTATATCTTAAGTAAAATCTCTTTTTTTTTCTCGTATTTTTCTCTTAATATTTTTTTACATTAAAAATATATAATTTGTAAAACTTTTTTAATTATATTTCTTACAAAGTATATTTTAAACAATTTATTATTACAATGCAATATAAGATAAAACATAAATCTATTTATAATTTTATGTATCGCAAATTTTAACATATGTATGTATTCTGATATATATTTAATATATATGTATGTATTTTACTTTTTAAAATGTTTTCTATATTATATGATAAAATTATAAATAGAATTGTGTCTCAAATTTTTCACTAATTATAGATGAACTAAACTTGTAGTTTAAAATAAGATTAGTCTATATATATTTATTCAAAGGTTGACATCAAAGAGTTTCTAATTACGATCTAATGGTATAGAAATAAAACATTATGATATGTATGTGTGATAAAATATATAATTATATCTTGAAAACTTACAATTTCAAAACAAAAACTTTTATTAATATAGATACTTGCAAATGAAAAGTTAATTTATGATAAAAAGTTTTGTTAAACTTTCTTGTAAATTGGGCTTTAATAATTGATCTCAATATTCTAATTGTATGTTAGATTTTCCAGATTGCATCATCAACATGTAATGCTGACGAACTCTCAATATCCTTCATAATTGGTTCAATTAGTCTTTTATATATGTTCGTAGCAAATTTAGTCGGACAAGAAATTACAGATCATTATAATTATATATATATTGCTGCGTAAGAAATATTGTAATTTATATATGTCATATCGTTTTACAAATTTTAATAACGAAAATGAAAATTTATATAATACATACAGCAAATGTATATATACGTACATATACATATGCTGAAAATTACTCAAAGAAGTTCTTATTTTTTTTATTTATTAATTCTTTATCATGTATTATTATTATGTATAGATATAAAATTCGATGGTATATAGCTGCGCCAAATATACAAAAGCTGTTATTGCTTCTGATACAAAGAGGCAATAAGACTTTTGGTCTGAATATTGGTGGATTATTTATAGCATCCATACAGTGTTTTGCTACGGTAAAATTTTATATATTATAATATATTTAATGTTACTAATTTAAAATAGAAAAATAGAATAAAAACAATATTTCAATCATTTTTCATTACAGCTAGCAAACACATCTCTATCCTATTTTACAGTCATGTATTCTGTACGACAATGATAACAAAATATATCAACTTGGATACTAATATATTAGAGCAAACTTAATAAAAGAAATAGCGATTAGAAAAAGCGATTTATAATAAATTAGATAATATGTAACATTAACGTTCATGCTGGTGCTATACTTAACAACTATATCCACATAATCTGAATATATCAAATTATCACAATGAATCACATCACTCAAAAGCAATTAAATTAAAAATATGTTAATTATTTCATTATCAATAATAAATAAACATTTATTATTTTCACATTGTAAGTTTTAACAAATAAGATAATACATATAGAGTGTTTCTCATCAATGGTATCATGTATAATCAATTTCTCAAAAATAGCAAAGAAAATATGTCTGTAAAATATAATATTATTTTAAGCTGGTTTAATATATTTTAATGTTATATTTAAATATACATTTTTATATTTTTAATTTGTATATTCAATTTTTATTTTGTTAAAACGAAATGGGGAAAAGGCTAAGGAACCAGCACAGAAAATCAAGTGCGAATTTAGTTTATTAAGATATAAAATCTAATAGCGAACGTTTCGATTCATTTTTGGATCCTCTTCAGCGCAAAAAAAAATATATATATATAAAAAGATATACACCCGTTACAATTGTTTACAAATCAATTAATGCAATTAACACTTTAATTATTCTTTGTAGGTTCGGTCTCTAATAATTTTGTAATTATTCAGATATGCATGTTCTCTGCCATGGCATACGTTAAAGAAATGGTTGTCCTTACTGACGAAGGCTTTATGCTGCCGTATTTACTTCTTTACTACGAACATTGAAGAACACAGCCTACAGATGATATGTATAGTTTAATTTTAAACGTGACTTCGACATGCTCTGCATTTGTACCGCACAACTTTATAGCGTTAATTGCATTAATTGATTTGTAAACAATTGTAACGGGTGTATATCTTTATATATATATATATATATATATATTTTTTTTACGCTGAAGAGGATCCAAAAATGAATCGAAACGTTCGCTAGATTTTATATCTTAATAAACTAAATTCGCACTTGATTTTCTGTGCTGGTTCCTTAGCCTTTTCCCCATTTCGTTTTAACATTACTGGAACCTTTATACATATAATTCTTTTTTATTTTGTGTTTTAAAATATCAAATAAATAAATACTAAAAAATAAAAAAATATTATTTTGGAATATAATACTATTTCTTTGGAAAAAATAATACTTTACATACAATAATTTTGCACAGTAATGTGACAATCGTAACATATATATTTACCACGAAAGTTGAAGTGTAACTTGCGAGCGTCACATTGTGAACTGAAGCACACGGATATATGCCGCCGAGAAACGACGACTACGCTTGCGCAGCTTTCGCACCCCAGGACTTCTCCCGTAGAGATACTACTCTATGAGAAATAAAACATCTGCCCAATATTTTCCGCATTAAATCGATTAGTTAATAGGCGACTGTATCTTGACGAAACAATAGCTAAATTGTGCGAATATTATTCTGATCTTATAGTATTTTGCCTCATGTGATACAGTACTCTGCGTTGATACCACTGCTT